>NW_024739790.1:90000-95000 GCF_018991925.1 Homarus americanus | reverse complement strand
AGGAAGGAAATAGGAGGTAATTGGTTTAGAGGAGGGACATAGGAGGGACGGAGTGATTTAGGGTATAGGAAATGGGGAACCTATTAGGAAATGGCTCAATCTAAATTACCTTATGAGGAAGGAAAAGAGGTAAATATGATACCAGGAAATAGGGAGATTAGGGGAATAGGTCTTGAGAAAAGAGAAATATAAATAAATTTCTTTTTTTTTTAGAAGAAGTAGGAAATATCATACGTGAATTAATAGGTAGAGATGATGTTTTGGAAATAGGGAAAAATAGATGAAATGTTAAAGAGTTATAGCGAATTTAAATCGATGTTAATAATGAAAATTGGATAATAGGGTCAACGAGAGATGTGGATAATTTAGAAATAGGTAAAATAGGGAACATAAAGACAAAAGTGAATAAATGGGAACTGTAATAGGACTAATTAGGCTACTTGAAATAGGTTATGTTATGTGGATGGAGAAATATTGCCACATTCGAGAGGGGGTGCAAGAGGGGGTAAGAGGGTGAGAGAGGTAAGAGGGGTGTAAGAGGGGTGAGAGAGGGTGTAAGAGGGGTGAGAGGGTGTAAGAGGGTGAGAGGGAAGAGGGGATGTAAGAGGGGTGAGAGAGGGTGTAAGAGGGTGAGAGGTGTAAGAGGGGTGAGAGGGTGTAAGAGGGGTGTAAGAGGGGGTGCAAGAGGGGTGAGAGAGGGTGTTAGAGGGTGAGAGGTAAGAAGGGTGGGAGAGGTGTAGAGGGGGTGTAGGAGAGGGGTGTAAGAGGGGGAAGAGGTAGAGAGGTAAGATGGGTGAGAGGGGTAAGAGGGTGAGAGGGTAAGAGGAGGAAGGGTAAGAGGGGTAAGAGGGGGTGTAAGGAGGGGAGAGGGTGTAAGAGGGGTGAGAGGGTGAGAGGGGTGAGAGGGTGTAAGAGGGAGGTAAGAGGGGGTGAGAGGGTGTAAGAGGGGGTGAGAGGTGTAAGAGGGGAGAGAGGTGTAAAAGGAGAGGGGGTGTAAGAGGGGCGAGAGGGGTGAGAGGGCAAGAGGGGTGAGAGGATGTAGGAGAGGGAAGAGGGGTGAGAGGGTGTAAGAGGGGTGAGAGGGTGGTGAGGGCGGAGAGGCTGTAAGGGGGTGAAAGGGGCAAGGGAGGAGAGCTTGGTAGAGGAAGAGCGAATAATGAGGGAGAGGGGAATGGAGGGAGGGAAGAGGAAAGGGGTAAAATGGACGTAAGGGGAGAGGAGGGGAGGTAGGAAGGAGGGGGTAGGGAGGAGGTAGAAAGGAAGGAGGGAAGGTAGGAAGGAGGATGGGGAGAAATTCACAGCTCAAGTGGGGACACAATATTTCTGGATACTTTCATCGTGGGTGAGGCAGGAGGAGGAGGAGGTGGAGGAGGAAGGAAGAGGAGGAGGAGTAGACGAAAAACTAGGAAGAAATGGAGGAGGAGGAGGAGGAGAGGAGGAGGAGGAGGAAAAAGAATAAAGAAGAAAAGGCCAGGAAGAATAGCAGAAGGAGGCGGAAGAGGAAGGGGAGGAGGAGGGGAAGGGGGAAAGAGGAAACAATGCAGGTGTGTAATAGAGGTGAGGTGTGGGTGGGCAGGGGTGTATGGATGGGCGGTGCTGATGATAAGGGATGACGTATTTCTCATCATCATCATCATCATCATCATCATCATCATCATCATCATCATCATCATCTTCTCCCTGTTTTATCAATTACTTTTATTTATTCACTTACCTATTCGAGTCCCCACAAGATATATGAAGAACTAACGCAGGTGTATAAAGAGGTAATAGGCTTTGCTTGTGTTAATTACTACTACTTACCTGAGACACCACACCTGAGGAAGAGTTCAGAGGTCGTCGATATAAATTACCTAACTTAGGATCTTCAATGGCATTCGATTTTCTTAGAATAATGATAAAACAAGAATGATTTTTATTATTATTATTGTTATTGTTTTTTTTTCTTGTTAGTGGTGGTAATGGTGATGGTGGTGTAAGATAGTGGTAGTTGTGGTGATAGTGGTGGTGGTGTTGTTGTTGTTGTTGTTGTTGTTATACTATTAATTAAGAGCTTTCCTTAATCATCATATAATCCATACCTTCAACTACCACAACATCAACCAGAGTCACACCCACCAAACAACCACACACAATTAATACACAAACGCCAACAAACAAAAAAAAACCCCACCCACACTACAACCAGAACACAACCAAAAACCCAATACAAATACCAAAACAACCAAGCCAAACCCTAATACAACCACACTAAACCCAACTACCACCAAACAATTAAAAAAAAAAACCTCACACAATACAACCATAAAACAACCAACTTAAACCCACCAGACAACCACCACACAACCAGACGGAGCTGACCCCTTCAACAGAATGTCCCAGAAAATCTTAATACAAAAACTTTTAAACCTGCGTCTTGGTTTAGAAAAACCATTTGGGGTGTTTTCAGAAGATTTACTGGCGGGAAACTTCAACCATGGTGTACCTGCTCCCCCTCCCATCCCTTCCCTTCCTCCTTTCCCCACCCTACCCTCTCCCTCCTGTTTCCTTCTCCCTCCTCTCCTCCTCTCTATCATCACCTTTCCCACCTTTATTTTACTGCTTTCTTCAGTCTTCTCATTCCTTCCTTTCTTTCTCCACTCTACACCTCTCCCCCTTCCTCACTATCATCCCTCCCCTTATCCACACCTCTATCTTCAATTGCTTCATCCTTATTTACTATTATTTCGTTTTACTTTCTTTTTCTTCTTCTAACCTCCCGTTTTCTTTTAGATTTTCTCTCTCTCCTCGTTTCTTTTCCTCACCTAACCTCACTTCCCTGTTACTTTATACCTATCCTGAACCTTTTCTTTCTCTTCCTTCCTTCCTTCCTTCCTCCTCCTCCTCTCTGCCTTTTTTTCTTCCTTCTCCTTCACCTTTCACCTTTTCTCCTTCTCTTACCCCTCTCCATCACTTCTCCATTCCCTTTCTGTTTTACTTCCATCTCCTCCCCCTCCTCCACCCTCCTCCTCCCCGGTCCACCCACTGTTATCCTCACCCCGTAATGGTATGTCGAGTCGCTGGGGGATTTATCGCGGCTAATGTTACATATTTAGGGATTTAATGCCTTTTTTCCTCTCGTGTATTTAGGGATATTTCCTGGTTTAAGTTTTATGTTGCGGGGGAGGATTTTTTTTCTTACGTATTTTAGGATTTTTCTTGGTTTATTTTAGGTATTTAAGGTTTTAATGGGGATTTGGGGGGATTTAGCGTGATTAGTTTGATTTATTTAGGGATTTATTTAGTTTTTCGTGTAAATTTTAGGATTAATCGGTTTGTGGACCCTTAATTAAATAGATTTGTAGCCCTTAAGTAAATTGGTTTGTGGCCTCTTAAGTAAGTTTGTGGTCCCTAAAATAAATAGTTTTGTGGCCCTTTAAATGAATGGCTTTGTTGCCCCTTAAGTAAAAAGTTTTGTGGCCACTTAAGTAAATAGGTTTGTGGCCCCTTAACATAAACATCCATTACTTTAAAGTGTAAGAACAAAGGATAAGAGAGAGAGAGAGAGAGAGAGAGAGAGAGAGAGAGAGAGAGAGAGAGAGAGAGAGCAGTACACGATTACAGTACTCCATTTTTAGAACTATTTTTAATTTTATTTGACCATATTTTTGCTATATTTACTGTATTGTCTCTCTATTACTCAGAGTGGGGACGTTGGGTGGCCGGTAAAGCAGATGTGATCTTTTATGAGAACTTAATTGGTATTCCTGACCATGGGAAGACGCCCAGTCATATGTGAAATTGGGATTTGAATATGCGTGTGTGTATGTATGTGTGTGTGTGTGTGTGTGTGTGTGTGTGTGTGTGTGTGTGTGTGTGTGTGTGTGTGACTTTGATTACTACAGGGCTTCTTGATCACGCCCGTGGCTTCAGATCTCACTGTATGAGTTTAAAATATACACTTGTCGCCTCCCGAAGATTTTTTTACAACACAATGGTAGCGCCTAAACTACTCGCTGATAGATTAAGTACCAACTACTGAGTCCATAGTTAGGAATTGTACCTTTAACAGTGTGTGTGAGGATGACAGTAAACACCTAAACCACACTGTGTGAAGGAAGAGAAGGAAGGAAAGAAGATAAAAAGAAGATTCCCCTTTAAGTGTACGTTGAGAGAGACCTTCCATCTAAGAGAAGCCCCTTTGAGATGGCCGAAGTCGAGGTCAAGTTAGATGAACCACAAAAGAACCTTACAATTTTAACTTTACATATAATAATAACTTCAACTTTTTCAAGAGGACTTTAAAAATCTGGTAATGGGGTCAAGTCAGCTGTAACCTCGAAGTAATCTTGTTGAAATATACTTAAACAACGATCTTCCGTTAAAAAGTGGAGTTTCGAAGTGGCCGAAGTCAGGGTCAAGTGTGGTGATGGGGACGAGGTCTCGTGGGGAAGGCGAGGGAGCCCTAGGGAACTCTAACACACTTCACATCAAATTGAAATTTCCTCCCTTGCCTCCATTTCACAAGTCGGCGGCCGCTCTGTGTCAAGCCATCAAAATAATTGAGGGTGATATATACACAAGCTATTTCTCGAGGTGGGTTTTAAGATATATATCCAAGCGACGTACGAGGTTAATGCTTAAAGAAATAGATTCACCGTGGGCTACATACGACAGTCGGTATGGAATTTGGAAGGGTCTTTTTCACGTATATAGTTCTCTTCCCTCTTCTCTGCCGGCTGGAATAAAATGGAAACGGTAGAAACAATAAGGGAAAACAGAGGCGCGGGGATTCGCTCAGATTTCACAGCGCACTTTGCATACATTAGAGAGGCCAAGTCGGCGGCAGAATTCAAATCATTTAAATTCAATTACAAGGGGGTGCAAACACGGCAATATGGCGGCTCGCTCACAATCACCAGCTAAATCAACCTAGTTAGGACGTGTGATTTTCTTCAATGGAGTGTTTTCGTCAGACTATTGGCTGTGCTTAACATAGATGTTCGTCTATTTGGAGGGAT
>NW_024739790.1:45000-80000 GCF_018991925.1 Homarus americanus | reverse complement strand
TATATAAACTTTCAGATAAAAGCTCCTATATTTTTCACAACCATAACTGTAGTTTCTCGTATCTTACAAACTTAACTCAAGACTAAAATCAACACGATATGTTTACTCTGGTGCGACGGGTCCTTCTGTCATACACACCTGAGTATACCGCTTCGTATTTATTCAACAAATGTATTCATACACTTTGGAGATACAAAACAAAAAATGACTGTTTACTTGCCTCGTAAAAAATAAAATAAAAACCGACTCAGTTTGTGTTGCCAATATGAAGAGCTGATTACGTGTGACCCCAGGTACTGATTCTATAGTAACCTGCTTGTATGTACCTGTGAGTTCCCACGTAGGTAATCTTCCTTCTACCTGACTGCCTTTACCTGTAAGCTCCCAGGTAAGTGATCTCCCACCTACCTGGCCTTGGGTTTATTTGTGTCAGGTAACATCATGTAGGTAATCTACCAGGTGCCTGGTTAAGTGTACCTGGAAGTTGCCTGGTAAGTGATGTTCCATCTACCTGGGTGAGGGTTAATTAGTCCCAGGTGATATCATCTTCATCTCCTGGTGCTAGAGGCGTGCTCAGGTAGGACGAAAAGGGGAGGAAGCGGGGAGTGGGGGGGTGGGGGGTGGGGGGTGGGGAGGAGGAGGGGGGAGAGGTGAGAGAGGAAGAGATTCACGTACTGATAAGTTTTTTAATTAAAGGGTCACCTGTTCTGAGAAGGTGACGCTACTGGGTTATGTAATATTATGATACCGATACACACACACACACACACAACACACACACACACACACACACACACGTGTTCGAAAAATGTTTATCTTGTACATCTTGGCTTAAAATCATTTCCTTCCACCCTTTCCTCCAAGCTCCTTCCTCTCCCCCCCCATCACATGGACAGGGCGTGGCTGGGGGTGGCTGATGATCCGTGGTAGAGATGAAGGGACAGGTTTGGTCACCTCCCACGCCGTCTTCTTAACCTTCAAGCACCAGAGTGTATGGGTCTCAAGGCAGCTGAGAGAGAGAGAGAGAGAGAGAGAGAGAGAGAGAGAGAGAGAGAGCTATGTATACAAGATGTGGCATATTAATTACTTCAGAGTATATAAGAATTTTTAAAGTTTCAGAACCAAATAGTTTCAGATCACAGTTTCATAATCAGTCAGGAAGTTTCAGAAAAAAACAAAAACAATTTGTAAAACGATAATATTTCAGAATCTAAGAGTTGTTTCGTAATCAATAAGTTTCAAAATGAATTAGAAAGTTACAGATCCTAGAAACATAATATTTTCTTAGTGATATCATAATTAGTCTTGATCCCAGGTACAGGTAATATAATAATTAACTCACTCACAGGTATAAACATATATTAGTCCAATAGTCTTACCTGTATGCTAATGAACTACTAACAGGTGGACCCCTCTGAGTCTACCTTTGAGTAATGTACGAAAATACGAACAAGACTTCATTTATAAATAGTTTCGAAGGTGTTACAATTGTATTAACTGTATTCATAGTAGCAGTAGTAGTAGTAGTAGTAGTAGTAGTAGTAGTAGTAGTAGTAGTAGTATATAATAAGCAGCATTAATTTTCCCTCCTGCTTCCTTCATTCCTCATTCCCTCCACTGAGACCATCCAATGGGTCATGCCCCTCCCTGTCACCCTCCTTCCCTCCCTCCCTTCTTCCCTCCCTGACCGTCACCATCGTTACGGGTAATCTCCCCGTCACAGTCGCGATCGTCACCACACAAGAGCTACTGACCACATGGGAGGGAGGGATAGATGGAGGGAGGCAAAGGAGGGAGGGAATGTTAGAAGGAGGATAGGAAGGTTAGAGGGAGGGAGACGATAGTAAAGACAGAGGGATAGAAGGAAGTTTTGAGAGAGAGGGAGAGAGAGAGAGAGAGAGAGAGAGAGAGAGAGAGAGTCGGTAAGATCAGAGAGTGTAAATGCCTGAGTCACTTCCCCGTCACCTCACATCACATCAGCCCCGGACCCTACCACCAGTCATGTCTCCCTCACTACCACCAGTCATGTCTTCCTCACTACCACCAGTCATGTCTTCCTCACTACCACCAGTCATGTCTTCCTCACTACCACCAGTCATGTCTCCCTCACTACCACCAGTCATGTCTTCCTCACTACCACCAGTCATGTCTTCCTCACTACCACCATACTATCCTCCTACCATATACCTATTATTCAAGGTACCTATAATTTATATTCCCAGACAGAATTATACGCAAGATCATAGCTGAATTTTGTAAAGCTATAAATATACTTTATCTCTCTATTAGCGTTATACCGTATAGCTTTTTATATACTGTATAGCTGTATCTTAAAGGTAACTATATTGAGTTTTATATAAGATTATATATCCCATTACTGTGGGCTATAATGGAAGATTATAGATTAATATAATAAATTAGATTATTGCTAAGTATAGTCACAATATATTACAAAAATTTAATATAACCATAGCCTATAATTATCTATTTGAAATTGCATCCTAACACCTATTATAATTTATAATCATAGACGATAGATAGTTATAACTCAGATTATAGTCGACAAGATAGTTATATTCTACATTATAATGAACTCTACAGAAACATGACCCAGAAAATACCTTATGTCTACAGACCTAAAATATACATATAAACTAATTGTATATACAGTATAATATATAATATAGATATACCTATAATCAAACTAAACTCTACAGTACAATAACTTTAGACTATAACCAACTCTTCAGTACTCTTAAGATTATAGCTAACTCTACGGAGATCTATAATAGAGTATAACTGACTCTACTTGATGGAGGGTGGGTGAGGCTCCCTGATGGTACTAGACGGAGGGAGGGTAAACTAACGTGTTTCCTCAGCATGATGAAGCTGTCAGCACCTCATTGTCCCACAGACCTGCCCTGGTATGCCAAAATCTCGGTGACCAACAAGAGTCTCCAGGTAGTCTACTCCCAGGGACGAAGAGGGGGTGGGGGTCAAATCCATGGGGGGAGGGGGGAGTATCCAGGCCTAAAAGGGACAAAAGGAAAAAGGGGGGAGGGGGCGAAGGCCGATGTAAGGGGGGCCAGAGACCGCGAGACATGGCCGAGAGTTGAAAGACTTGGCCGGACAGGTAGTGACGGGCAGGTCACATGGACAGGTATGGGCGTGTACAGGTATGAGCGACGTGTAAGGGGGGGGGGGTGGTTGAGGCGCAGAGTGACCCACGGTAGTAACTGTTATGTGTTGGGGTGTGGGTCAGAGGGAAGGGAAGAGAGGATCTTACCAGTTCTCTTCCTTCTTCCTCTTCCATCTCCTCTTCTTTATGTCCTCCACCTCCTTCTCCTTCTCCTTCTCTTCCTCCTCCTTGGGGATGAAAAAAATGGGAGACAGAGGAATGAAGATAAAGAATATTAAGTAAGGAGGCGAAAGATGCAGTGAAGAAAATATAATGAACGCTAGAAACACAATATTTATAATCAT
Source organism: Homarus americanus (assembly GCF_018991925.1). NCBI lineage: Eukaryota > Metazoa > Arthropoda > Malacostraca > Decapoda > Nephropidae > Homarus > Homarus americanus. Next base: position 76,517 of record NW_024739790.1, on the reverse strand, counting down.
TATGACAACTAATTCACAAAAACAAACATATATTACAAAGTAAAAAAGTAACTTTCTTAATGAGTGTATATCGTCCTCTCTCTCTCTCTCTCTCATACAAACTTGTCAGCACGGGAGCTATTTTATGTTTCGGTGATTCATTGCTCCAAAGGTTCATCGGTGCGGGGCTTCATTGGTGCGAAGGTTAGGCTGGGTTAGGCCTTCTGACTAATGAACCTTCGGACCAATGAACCTTACGGACCAATGAACCTTCGGACCAATGAACCTCCGAACCAAATGAACCTCCTGACTAAGTGATCCTTCGAACAACTAAACCGTAACCCAAACCCCAACCAATGAACCTTCGAATCAAATGAACCATCTAAAATATAAAGCCCCGACCCACAACCTAACCAAATATTACCCTATTGAACTGAATATTTTCCTCTTATTTACTGTATCAGCCCTAGAACATAATCCCTGACCCTTTACCATAACCCTGAATGCTTTATCTATATAGTGTCTGACCCTTTAAGAAAATTTATACGTGTAGCATTTGTTATGGATCTAATAGGCCGAGAGTTTGTTGTTATTGATAAGAAATGTTTATGTGGGGTTCTTAGGTGATTATGGAAGTATGTTATGGGTTCGTAGGTGCTTGAAAAGGTGGGTATTGAGTGTTATTGATACTTTAGAGCTTGGTAGACGTAATTAAATGATTATTGAAAAGAGGAGATGTTCTAAAATGGATTAGAGCGTGGTTACAGGACAGGAAACAGCGAGTAAGCATTGATGGCACTGAATCCGATTGGAGTAACGTCACTTGTGGAGTACCCCAAGGCTCAGTACTTGGACCATTACTATTTATTATTTACATAAACGACATGGATATAGGTGTAGACAGCAACATACAGTCAGTGAATTTGCTGACAACACTAAAATAGGGCGTGTAATTAAATCTGACGATGTCTCCGCAAAACCACAGGAAGATCTACACAAATTTTTCGCATGGTCTGAAAAATGGCAGATGAAATTTAATGTGCACAGATGTAAAGTACTTAGTCTAGGTCTAGGAGATGCAAACAAAGAAACCAGAATCAGATGAACAGCGTTGATAAAGAGAAATCCGATTGTGAGAAAGATTTAGGGGTAATGATAAGTAGGAATCTTAAACCAAGACAGCAATGTGTATTTCCTCGAAACAAGGCTAACAAAATACTTGGGTTCATACTTAGGAGTGATAGTTACAAGATCTGTTTTGGGGCCGATTTTATGGAATGTATATATTGACGACCTCCTACAACATATGCCAGTGGTATCAGCCAACGTTGATTGCACCCTATCGTGCTCCACGGCGGCCGCCCACGCCATGAAGGATGGAATACTCTTGAGGGGGGGGGGGGGGCCTCTGCCACTCCTGGGTTACATGACCATCCTCGGAGTGGACTTTGACAAACATTTGAGGTTCGACAAACACTTCAACAATTGCGCCCGCAAGGCCTCACTCAGGGTCTCTGCCCTGAGGGGCGTTGACTAGGTTCCTTGACCACAGTGGGTCCTGACGCTCTATAAGGCCTTATTTAGAGTACTCATCCCTGTCGTGGATGTCCAGCACTCCTTCTCACATTGGAAAACTGGACAAGATAGAGAGGCGAGCCTTGAGATTGATGGATTCTGGCTCACACCCTTCCCATGACATCGTCACCACCGTGGACTCTGGAGCACCGGAGAGATGTGGCGGCCCTGACGGTGTTCCACTAGGCCCAGGTACAAGAGGTGCCTCACCTGGCGGGCCTCAGGCTGCCCCTATGAGCTGCGCAGAGGAGCACGAGAATGGTGCTGTCGAACGTCCAGCTGGTGGAGGTGCCGATGTCACGAGCCAGCAAACATCAGAGGACCTTCAGGGCCAGAGTTTCACGACTGTGGAACCTCTTCACGGCGGCCATACCGGGTGTCGGGAAGATGACTACTCAACAGGTCAAGATGGCCGCTCATAGATGGCGAGCGACACTGTGAACTCCGCTGATCTTTTACGAACCTGACTTACTCGTCTGTCCACATCACGTCAATTGAGGTCTACAATTTTTGTGTATTACTAAGTAATTTTTTCTAAAATATTATCTACTATGTCATCATTATTTTATTTTAATGGCTTTAATTATTCCAGTGTCCTTAACTATATACTGTAGGATAATTTATTATAGCAATCCTGGGGAAGGGATTTCAGATAGGATAGTTTTTATCAAAATTTTCCTTTAAATCAGTTATCATGTGATTAGGCTACAATCTTGTCAGTGATCCCCATGTAAAGGAATGTTGAAAAAAAGACTAGCGAGGTTATCTTAAAACTATATCTTACGTTTGTAAGACCTCACTTGGGTTATGCAGTTCACTTTTTGTTACTGTATTACAGAATGGATATCGAATCCCTAGAAAGCATACAAAGGAAGATGACAAGATTAATCAGGGCATTAGGAACCTTGAGTACAGAGACAGGTTAAAGCATCTTAACTTGCACTCCCTCGAGAGACGTAGAGTGAGGGGCGTTATGACTGAGGTGTATAAATGGAAGTCAGGGCTAAACAAAGGTGACATTACAAAGGTACTTAAATTATCTAACCAGAAACGAACCAGTAGCAATGATTTTAAATTGGACAAATTTAGATTAAGGCGTGAGATAGGTAAACACTGGTTTGGAAATAGAGTAGTGGACGAGTGGAACAAGTTACCAAACATCATCATTAACTCGATTACGCTGGATAGCTTCAAATATACGTTGGACGGATATACAAGCGATAGGGGCTGGGTGTAAACGGGACCGCCCATTCTTATGTTCTTATGAAAGACATTATTACAACATTTTAGTCCTTTAAAAAAAATGTTTCGAAGACGCTTGGGAGATTTGATACACGAGTTTAGACATTTAATGAAAAGTCAAGTTGGTTGGGAAAAAAATGTTGGTAAAAAAAAAAGTCTTGAAAAACAAACAAATATAAAGTTGCTTGAACAAAAAAAAAATGAAAAAATAAGAACGAGAAGTTGAGAAAAAAAGAAACTAAGGAAAAATGTCAAATTAGTTGGAAAGTCGCGACAACTGTTCAAAGGAGAGACAGGGAGACGGGGGGGTTGACAGGGAGACGGGGAGGTTGACAGGGAGATGGGGAGGTTGACAGGGAGGGGACAGGGAGACAGAGGCGCGGAGGTTGACAGGGAGAAGAAGAGGGTGACAGAGACGGGGAGGGAGGGTTGAGAGGGAAGAAGGGACGGGTGGAATGGAAGGAGGAAGTGGGGGGTATGGGGGTGAAGGGTTGACAGGTGACGAGGGTACGGGAAGAGTTACACCTGTCCAGACGGGAGAAAACAGGTGTTGGGGGAGTAAGCAAAGAGGCGGGTGAAGGGTGAGGAACTGGTGACTGGTGACGGATGAGGAATAGGTGACAAGTGAGGGACAGGTCGCAGGTGACGGATGAAGAATAGATGACAGGTAAAGGGTAATAGACAGATGGCGGATGAGGAACAGGTGACGGATGATGAACAGGTGAAAGGTGATGGACAGGTGACGGGTGAAGTATAGACAGAAAGACAGAGATCCTGATAAAGAAGAAACAGTAACTAAAATAAATTAAAATTAAAAGAAAATGAAAGAAACTGGAAAATAGAAAGAAAAAACAGAAGAATGAAAATAGTAAAAATATTAGAGAGGAAATAGAGGAAGAAATAGACAGGAAGTAAGAGAAGAAGAGAAGAACAACAAAGAAAACGAATGAAGTAGAAACGTAAGAAGAAAGAGAAAGAAAAATAATAAAGAAATAAGGAAGTAAAGAATGAAAATAACAGACAAGTGGAGGATTTAGAGGAATTTAAGATAAGAATAAGAAGAAGGCAAAAGGGGATGAAGATGGAATAAAAAAAATACCAAGAGAGAGAGAGAAAGAGAGGAAAGAAGAGAAGAGAAGAATGGAAGACAAGAGACGAAAGACAGTAGACAGGAAAACACATGATGAAAAAAAAAAAGAAAGGGAAAAGGAAGGAGAAGAAAAATAAGAAACAGTGATGATGATTTGGAATGAAGACAAATTTCAGAATAAAGCGGCGAACTACTGGTCAATATGAAGAGAGAGAGAGAGAGAGAGAGAGAGAGACCCAGAACACAGAAGGATAAAAATAAACTAAAGGCCTCAAGGATACATGATAAGGAGTAGCAGAGGAATCGCTCATAGGACACAGTAAGAACATGGCGACAGACAGGCAGGATAGCAGGATGGAAGTGACATTATAGGACATGGGTAAATGGTAGAAGGACAAGTATGGGAGGGGACACGGTTAGTAGTTCTGGCGGGGGGGGCATAGTTGACATGGGCGTGACACAGGTAACGGGGAGGGGAGGGGCAGCGGTTATGGTAGTACAGAAGGAGGGAGATCCTTTGTCAGCAGCTGGGGTGGTTCCCAGGAGGGTTGTAATTTTAACCCTACGACCATAATGGGTAAGGGATGGTGAAAGGACGTGTAGGTAGGTTAGGTAGACAGATAGATAGGTAGGTTAGTTGGTTGGTAGGTAGGTTAGGTAGGTAGGTTAGTTGGTTGGCAGGTTAGGCAGGTTAGGTAGGTAGGTTAGTTGGCTGGTAGGAAGGTAGCAGGTTAGCTGGCTGGTAGGTTGGCAGGTAGGTAGGCAGTTGTTAGTTGGTAGGTTAGGCAGGTAGGTTAGCTTGGCTGGCAGGTTAGGCAGGTAGGTTAGCTGGCTGGCAGGTTAGGCAGGCAGGCTAGCTGGCTGGTAGGGCAGGTTGAGTAGGTTAGCTGGTTAGCAGGTTATGCAGGCAGGTTAGCTGCTGGCAGGTTAGGCAGGTTGGTGCAGGCAGGCTAGTTGGCTGGTAGGCAGGTTGGGTGCAGGTTAGCTGGTTGGCAGGCTAGGTAGGCTAGGCAGGCAGGTTAGCTGGTTGGCAGGCAGGTTAGGCAGGCAGGTTAGCTGGTTGTAGGAAGGCAGGCTGGTTGTGCAGGCAGGTGTTAGCAGGCTGGCAGGTTATGCAGGCAGGCCAGCTGGCTGGCAGGCAGGTTGTGAGGCAGGTTAGCTGGTTGGCAGGAAGGCAGGCAGGCAGGCTAGTTGGCTGGTAGGCTATGCAGGTTAGGTAGGCAGGTTAGTAGGCTGGCAGGCCAGGTAGGCAGGTTAGCTGGCTGGCAGGGCAGGCTTAGGCAGGCAGGTTAGTTGGCTGGTAGGTAGTCAGGTAGGCAGGTCAGTGGTTGGTGGCAGCTGCAGGCCAGGTAGGCAGGCTGGTAGGTTGTGCAGGTAGGTTAGTTGGCTGGCAGGTAGGCTAGGCAGGCAGGTTAGCTGGCTGGCAGGGCAGGTTAGAGGCAGGATGTCCTATTATTATCAGCGTGTAGGGGGGAGGACACTGGACTCCGGATGTCCTCTCTCTGTGGTCAACCTTCATTAGGACAGATAAAAAAAATAATATGTGATGTAAGGAACACAGTGGTGGAGGAACACAGTGGTGGAGGAACACAGTGGTGGAGGAACACAGTGGTGGAGGAAACACAGTGGTGGAGGAACACAGTGGTGGAGGAACACTGTGGTGGAGGAACAAGTGGTGGAGGAACACAGTGGTGGAGGAACACAGGGTGGAGGAACACAGTGGTGGAGGAACACAGTGGTGGAGGAACACACAGGTGGAGGAACACAGTGGTGGAGGAACACAGTGGTGGAGGAACACAGTGGTGGGGAACACAGTGGTGAGGAACACAGTGGTGGGAGGAACACTGTGGTGGAGGAACACAGTGGTGGAGGAACACAGTGGTGGAGGAACACAGGGTGGAGGAACACAGTGGTGGAGGAACACAGTGGTGGAGGAACACAGTGGTGGAGGAACACAGTGGTGGAGGAACAGTGGTGGAGGAACACTGTGGTGGAGGAACACAGTGGTGGAGGAACACAGTGGTGGAAGAACACAGTGGTGGGAGGACACAGGTGGAAGAACACAGTGGTGGGAGGAACACAGTGGTGGAGGAACACAGTGGTGGAGGAACACAGTGGTGGAGTAACACAGAGGTAGAGAACAGTGGTGGAGGAACACAGGTGGAGGAACACTGTGGTGGAGGAACACTGTGGTGAGGAAACAGTGGTGGAGGAACACAGTGGTGGAGGAACACAGTGGTGGAGGATCACAGTGTGGAGGAACAGTGGTGGAGTAACACAGTGGTGGAGGAACACAGGGTGGTGGAAGAACACAGTGGTGGAGGAACACAGTGGTGGAGGAACACAGTGGTGGAGGAACACAGTGGTGGAAGAACACAGTGGTGGAGGAACACAGTGGTGGAGGAACACAGTGGTGGAGGAACACAGTGGTGGAAGAACACAGTGGTGGAGGAACACAGTGGTGGAGGAACACAGTGGTGGAGGAACACAGTGGTGGAAGAACACAGTGGTGGGAGGAACACAGTGGTGGAGGAACACAGTGGTGGAAGAACACAGTGGTGGAGGAACACAGTGGTGGGGAACACAGGTGGAGGAACACAGTGGTGGAGGAACACAGTGGTGGAGGAATACAGTGGTGGAAGAACAGTGGTGGAGGAACACAGTGGTGGAGGAACACAGTGGTGGAGGAACACAGGTGGGAAGAACACAGTGGTGGAGGAACAGTGGTGGAAGAACACAGTGGTGGAGGAACACAGTGGTGGAGGAACAAGTGGTGGAGGAACACAGTGTGAGGAACACAGGGTGGAGGAACACAGTGGTGGAGGAACACAGTGGTGGAGTAACACAGTGGTGGGAGTAACACAGTGGTGGAGTAACACAGTGGTGGAAAACACAGTGGTGGAGGAACAATGGTGAGTAACACAGTGGTGGAGTAACACAATGGTGGAGTAACAGTGGTGGAGTAACAAGGGTCGTGTACTACCAACAAGGGACCACTATGAGTGACCGTCAACAACCTGTATAAATATTTAATTACGTGTATAAGTTGTCTCAGGTTGTTCAGGCGACACAACCTTCTGGTGTTTCATCCATTGGCGGGTCTGAGGACACATTAGTACCACTACTGCCAGACCATCAGCACTTATCACTTATTAAGTAGAGTTACCTTACAGTGACACAAAAGTACCACTTACGCCAACTGCTCCCTTAAAGGACTGTGCTGCCGTTGATTACTTTTACCAGCACGAGGGACGGAGGTTGTAATTTACTTAAGAGCTATTGGGCGCCTTGATAAGTAATGCATCCAATGGACGCAAGAGCTGATGTGTGTTTGTGTAATGTGTGTGTGTGTGTGTGTGTGTGTGTGTGTGTGTGTGTGTGTGTGTGTGTGTGTGTGTGTGTGTTTCTTTTAATGTGTGTGTGTGTAATGTGTGTGTGTCTGTGTGTTTTAATGTGTGTGTGTGTGTGTGTATGAGCCTGGGAGGTTGTGGGTCAGAGGGAGGGGATAGGAGGAGGTTGGTAAGAGAGAATGTAAGATTTAAAGGATAAGGGGAAGGGGAAGAGGAGTGCTAGTGACTAGGGGGGGGAACTCGGGGCTGAGGGGTGTCCTGAAGAAGGGGGGGATATAGACTTTAGGCCAGGAGGAGAAGGAGGAGAGGTTCATATGAAGATGGAGAAGCAAAGAGTCTTGTTAGGAAGGAAGAGGAGGAGGAGGAGGTGAACTCAAGGGGGAAGAGGAGGGAGGAGGGGAGGAAACCCTCAAGGAGGAATCAAGGAGAAAGAGAGGAGGGGAGGTGAAGCCTCAAGGAGGAAGAGGAGAAGGAGGGGAGGTGAAGTCTCAAGGAGGAAGAGGAGGAGGAGGGGGAGGTGAAGTCCAAGGAGGAAGAGGAGGAGAAGGTGAAGTTCAAGGAGGGAAGAGGAGAAAATAGTGGGAGGGAAATTCAAGGACGAAGGAGGGAGGTGAGATATACAGTAGTCCTCAGGGGTAAGAGAGAAACGAGGAAGGAAGGTAAACGAAGGAAACGAAAGATTGATAAGAGAGTAAGAAGAAATAACCTGAAAGAGGAAGGAAGGAAGAAGAAGAAGAAGCGGTGGAGGAGGAGGAAGAAGAAAGAAGCAAGAGAAGTGAAGTCAAATAGAGAGAGAGAGAGAGTCACAAGAAGAAGAAGAAAAAGTAGAAGAAACAGAAGGAGGAAGTTGATGAAGAAGAAGCGGAGGAAGAGGAAGAGGAGGAAAGAGAAGCATAGAGGGGAGGAATAAAAGAAGAAGAGAAAAAGAGGGTGGATGAAGAGGAGGGAGAGGAAGAAGAGGAGGAGGAGAGGAAAATTGTCCACTAGGATTACAGAACTCAACAGTACAGCCCTACAGCTTAACATACCGACACAGACCCTCGTGTAAGGTGTCTTGGAACTGTGGAGGCCAACATATTCTCTGGGGAACCTCTGAGGCCAATTGTCTCTCTCTGGGGAGATCTTGGGGCGACATAGTTCTCTGGGGAACTGGGGAAGCAACATATCTCTGGGAGCTCTGGGGCCAACTTGCTCTCTCTGAGGTTCAACAACTTGTCTCTCTCTAGGGAGCTCTGGGGGCCAACTTGTCTCTCCCACTCTGGGGACCAAACTTGTCTCTCTCTGGGGAGCTCTGGGGCGGCAACTTATCTCTCTGGGGAGCTCTGGGGGCCAACTTGTTCTCTCTGGGAGCTCTTGGGGGCCAAACTTGTCTCTCTTCTCTCTGGGGAGTCTGGGGCGACCTCTTCCACCTGGGGAACTCTGGGGCCGACATGTCTCTCTTTTACCTTAACTTATCACTCTTAAAACAGTAGAGTCTCAGTGTGATTCGACGCCATATTGAATCATCATCCATGCATACCAAGGTATGATTCTTGTGTGTGTGTTCGTGTGTGTGTGTGTGTGTGTGTGTGTGTGTGTGTGTGTGTGTGTGTGTGTGTGTGTGTATGTGTGTGTGATGTGTGTGTGTATGTGTGTGTGTTGTGTGTGATGAAGCTGAACTGAAAGCAGCTTACCAGGAGAGAGAGAGAGAGAGAGAGAGAGAGAGAGAGAGATTTTAATTCTAGCTATATTGTGAGGTGTGTGTAATTGTGTGTACTAAAGTGATTACACACACACACACACACACACACGCAGAACATATGTACATAAATTCACGGTCATGCGCATACTTTAAATCAGACACACACGTGGTCAGACTTGTGCATATATATAGTTATACACACGCAAACACGCACACACATATGTATTAGCTAAACGTATATAGTTACTAACATGAGAATGGTTACACACACACACACACACACACACACACACACACACACACACACGTGCTAGTTGGGTGCTAAAGGTAATTCGAATGATGACTTGCCATTTGTTGTGTTATAATATTGTGATAGTGAGAGGGAGAGGGAGAGTGAGAGTGAGAGTGAGAGTGAGAGGAAGGGGCGGAGTGTGAGTGAGAGAGAGAGAGAGAGAGAGAGTGAGAGTGAGAGGAAGGGGCGGAGTGTGAGTGAGAGAGAGAGAGAGAGAGAGAGAAAGGGGCGACGAGGGAGAAAAATATCCAACAGATTACAATTTTGCACAGTGTCCAACTCTGGGAGATTTGTGGGAGGGAGGGAGAGGGAAAGGGAGAGGAGAATAGGTGGGAGGAAGTGTGGTTTGGGTATTACAAAGGTCAACCCGAGCTCCTTCCGTCGTCCTGTGTGTGTGTGTGTGTGTGTGTGTGTGTGGATGACGTCAGGTAGCAAGTGTTTTATCTCTAGCTGGTAGGACACTATAATGACCAATGATCTTGTGTGTGTCCTAGAATTAATAACAAAAGTGTAGATATTTTTCTTTCATTTATTATTATTATTATTTTTGTTTATAGTTTTTCAATTGGTGTTCAGACATACTTCATAACTATAGCCTGAGAGAGAGAGAGAGAGAGAGGGGGGGTGTGCTCAGTGCTTCACCATGACACACCCTCGAGAATCTATCTTTAATTACCTGTATGTACAGGTGTAAAAAAGGTGAAAGACCTACTTTATTTGGCAGCAGCTTCCCGTCTACTGTCCCTCTTCCTCCCGTCTACTTTCGCCTCCTCGCATCTGCTTCCTCCTTCTCCCATCTACTTCCTCCCCCTCTCCCCCTCCTCCTCCACCCCCCTGAAGCCCTGGTGTGGGGGGAGCTGGGAAAACCAAGCGGAGCAATGAATCTGAAATTCTCATATTACGTACCAGAGACGCAAACACCGGGCACCGCTCATTTGACAATGTCAACATTTGCCCCGCCACTCTGAAGGCAGGTATTGATTCAACCCCACCCGTCAAAAGGCTCACGAAAGGTCATTTTGATTAAACGTACCTGTGATTTCGAGCTCCGGCCATTATTTATTTATAAGTCAAATAATATCCCTAGCTACCGCACACTGGCAGGGGAAACTCCCTAATTATGCTCTGAGGTTGGAGAGAGAGAGAGAGAGAGAGAGAGAGAGAGAGATTAATAGTGGCGAAAAATAGTTAAAAAGAACGACCCGTGAAACCACTAGAGCAAGAAAGGTAAAGGCAGGGTCGTGTGTGGGGAGGTGGGGGGAGGAGGTGGTAAAGAGGGGGGGGGGGGAAAAGACAACAACAAAGACCAGCTGATGCAAATTAAATCAGCAGAGAAGGAGGTTATTAGAGAACAAACATTCTGGCATCTACACTCCTCTATTAGTCCAAGTGGAGGGAGAGAAGGAAGGTAAGCAATTCCCTGTCGTGCTTCAACCAGACCCCCTCCCTGTATATCTTCGTATTTTAAACACTTGTCCACCCCCTTGTACACTAAACACTTCTGCCATCGTAGCGTACTTACACTCTTCCTACTCAATAACTCATGAAACTTGTCGGCTCTGTTTGCTACCACTGCACGAAAATTCTCCCCTGAGCTAAAAGTTGTCAAGAAAATTCCCTCTACCCTCTCTCTCCCCTCTCCCCTCTCCCCCACTCTATTCTCCGCCCCCCATCTATACTTGACAAGTTTGCCAATCTGCTTATTTAGCGCTGTAAAATCTAATTTGCAACTTCACTTTAAGATTTCAACTTATAAATTAGTTTAGGAGGTCGCGAGGGACTCTGAAATTGGCCGGGAAGTCTGGAAAAATGTCAATAGAGTTCACTGTAAATATTAAAGGCGTTTGGGAATGAAGTTAGTTGGACGCTGAGCACTTACTTACTCCACTGCCGCCGCCACCACCCCGTTTTCTTAATGGAGGGGTAGTTTGTGGGGTGGTTACTGTAGTTTGTGGGGTGGTTACTATAGTTTGTGGGGTGGTTACTGTACTTTGTGGGGTAGTTATTATAGTTTGTGGGGTGGTTACTGTAGTTTGTGAGGTGTTTACTGTAGTTTGTGGGGTGGTTCAGGGGTGGTTACTAGTTAGTTTGTGGGGTGGTTACTATATTTGTAGTTGGGTGGTTACTGTAGTTTGTGGGTGGTTACTGGTTACTGTAGCTTTGGGGTGGTTACTGTAGTTTGTGGGTGGTTACTATAGTTTGTGGGGTGGCTACTGTAGTTTGTGGGGTGGTTATTGTAGTTTGTGGGGTGGTTACTGTAGTTTGTGGGTTTTACTGTAGCCAGGGTAGAATTAGTTACTGTAGGGTGGTTATGTAGTTTTGGGTGGTTATTATATTGTGTTTCTGGATAATGAAATAAATTGGCAGCGTCGTTCGGTGATATGATGGTTAAGTGGTTGTTGGGTAGTTTACGGTAAGTTAATGGACCAATTGGGTAGTTTGATTGTCGTAGTTCAGTGATGTGATGTAATTGAGGACTCTTTTCTTACATAAGCACACACACACACACACACACACACACACACACACACACACACACACACACACACACACACACACACACACACACACACACACTGTCACACACACACACACACACACACACACACACACACACACACACACACACACACACACACACACACCTCACTAATACTAGCGTGACGACATAAGCCGGAACATAATTGATTACGTGTTATATATCGATCATGGCAACACTTGGACATAGGGAGACAAGGGGGTGATGAGGGAGGGTGAGTGGTGAGGAGGGTGGTAGTGGGGGTGATGATGAGGGAGGTGTGGAGTTGGGTGATGAGGGAGGTGGTGGTGATGAAGGAGGTGTGTGGGTGGGGTAGTGAGGGTGGGGGGAGAGAGGGGTGATGGTGAGGTGGTGGGGTTGGAGGTGGGGGATGGTGGGGGTGGTGAGGGTGGGGGGTAATGAGAGAGGGGTGATGGTGGTGAGGGTGGGGGGTAATGAGGGAGGCGGTGGTGGTGATGAAGGAGGGGTGATGGTGGGGGTGATGATGAGGGAGGGGTGGTGATGAGGGAGGGGTGTGAGTGGGGTGATGAAGGAGAGTGGTGATGAGGGTGTGGTGGTGATGAGGGTAGATGAGAGTATTTTTATCAGTTCTATCTTCATAATAAACATATAGTCACTGTAATTATGTTATACTATGCTATGTTATGTTATGTTATGTTATGTGATTATGTTATGATGTTATGTTAGATTAGGTTAGGTTAACATTGTCTTCACACTACTATAATTATTCATCTATTGATCTCTATTTATCTATCTACCACACAGGTAAAACAGGTAAATACCAACATGAGTTACTATGTAGTCTATTGATTAATGTGTGTGGTGACGTAGACAATAAACCATCGAAAATGAGCGAATAAGAAAAAGGAAAATTAATTAAATATAATGTAACAAAATAATCAAGTAAATATAAGACAGACAGACAGACAGACAGACAGGCTGATAGATAGATAGATAGATAGATAGATAGATAGATAGATAGATAGATAGATAGATAGAGTATAACATATATAAATAAATATATATCTCGCCATGAAAATATATGACCCGTGTAGAGCGCTTTAGTCAGTAATTGTGGTGAACGGTAGTCAGGCTAGACTCCCCTATATCGACCACTCAACTAACTGCGGCCAATTACTTACAAGGGCCAGCTGGGTCACACGCTGCAGGTGCCCGCTCACAGGGGGAGAGGAAAGGGGGCATAAGGGTGGAGAAAGGGCGAGGGAAAAGAAAGGGGGGAGGGGAGGGGAGGGGAGGAAAGTATAGGAGGCAAAATGAAGGGAGATAAGGGAAACATAATTAAAATAACAGAGAAGAGGAGGAGGAGGAAAAGGGAAGGGAAAGATATATTAGACGAGAGGAAAACAGATAAAATTATTATATATGAAGGGAGTTGAAGGAGTGGAGGATGTGTGGGAGGAGGGAGGATGGAGGATGGGAGGGATGGGAGCAGGGAGTGATGGGAGGATGGGAGTGAGGGAGGAGGGGAGGATGGGAGGGATGGAGGATGGGAGGAGGGAGGATGGGAGGGATGGAGGGATGGGGAGTGATGGGAGGGAGCGGGAGGAGGGAGGAGGGAGGGATGGGAGTATGGAGTAGAGGGGAGGGATGGGAGGAGGGAGGATGGGAGGATGGGAGGAGGGGAGGGATGGGAGGGATGGGTGTGTGGGAGTGAGGGAGGAGGAGTGATAAGAGTTGTATGAGGGTAGGTGGTGGTAGTGGTAGTAGTAAGGGGGGTGGTAGTAGTGGTGGAGGTAGAGGTGGTAGTGATGGTGGTAGTAGAGGATAGTAATCGAGTATGGTAATAGTGGTAGTGGTGGTTGGTGATAATATGATTGATAAAACTGATTCTTATTTCTTTCCCCAGGATGATGATGACACAAGATCCACCAGCACTATCCACCACACACACAGAGGTACAGTACATGGCGGGTCTTAAGTCCATATTGAGACTAATCCTTAAACAAACAATATCTCCCATGATTAATTTTTATTATTTTTTTTAAACTTTATTTTTCTTATTTTCTTATTTACATCATCAACTCAGTACGTGACTTGGATACTTTTTAGGTTATTGACTGACATTCTTACACACACACACACACACACACACACACACACACACACACACACACACACACACACAAACACACACACACACACACACACACACACACACACACACACACACACACACACACACACACACACACACACACACACACCTTCTTTAACTAAATTTAATCTCACTTTTCGTCGACCAGAAGCCCTTTCGTGCGTGACTGTTACTCACTGAAGAAGATCACCTTATCTCCCTACAGGTGAAGCTTTTGTCAGTCAGTGATGCTTATAGATCATTTTTACCCTCGTAGTAATATTCCTACACTTGTATTTTGTATCATAAACCAACAAACAGAAATAGTTTGTTATATGTATGTGACCTTTTCTAGACGTCCTTCTGTCAAATTATTTAATATCCTTAAGACGTTGAAGGAAACACATGATCTTAAGGAGAGTTTCCATGTGGGTTAGGTTAGGTTAGGTTAGGTTAGGTTAGGTTAGGTTAGGTTAGGTTAGGTTAGGTTAGGTTAGGTTAGGTTAGGTTAGGTTAGGTTAGGTTAGGTTAGGTTAGTCCTCGTTATCACAGTTATAATTTTTAAGTGTCAATAGGAATGTGACTCACCAACCACACCTTTATCGTCTCTGTTGTTGTCTTTCTATCTACTGAGCCTCGAGGGAGTGAGTGTGTTAGTGTTAGTCGGTCTTGTCTTTTGTGTGTATAAAAAGTGAATGATTTATTTTTATTTTTATTTTTTTAGACAAACAGTAAATGACAGATTTTTTTCGTATTATAGTTTATCATTCTTTAAGTGAAGTGTACTCTCCCTTGTGACCATCAAGTGGACTATTTTGTTGATACACTATTTGTCTTTGTGTGTGTGTGTGTGTGTGTGTGTGTGTGTGTGTGTGTGTGTGTGTGTGTGTGGTTATATCAAACTAATGTAGTATCATGGTATCCTAACGTTATGGTAATCATGGTAATGTTATAGTTTGGTGTTGTTATGGTAGTGTGACTTCATGGTAAATGGTATGAAATGGTACCATATTGACCAAAGACTGTGATTACTGAGAAGCATGTAAGGAGAGAGAGAGAGAGAGAGAGAGAGAGAGAGAGAGAGAGAGAGAGAGAGCCACTAATCGTTCACAGATAACCCCTGAAACAAATGTATTCACACATGCAAATTGGAACACACACACACACACACACACAGACACCTCTTAGGGGAGGGGGTGGATGGGGGAGTGAGTGGAACACAGTGACAACAGTACATATGGTCCACCACACCACAGAACATCTCTATAAAACTTTGGCCTTAATGCATGATGCAGACGGTCACACCCTCAACTGATCCCTCCTCATCTCCCCCCACCCCCCCCACCATCCCCCTAAAAGCCTGTCACTGGCCATTCAGAAAGTGTGTTTGCACTTGTATGAATAACTGGCCATTCTTGACACATTGGCCACGCAAGATTAATTTAAAATGCATACACAGGAAGAACTGGGTAGGTGGTGTGTGTGTGTGTGTGTGTGTGTGTGTGTGTGTGTGTGTGTGATCTCCTGTCTGTTTCCATCCATCTTCCATCTCAGTAACCTCCCCCACCCCCCTCTCTCCCTCCCCCCACCCCCTCTCTCTCCTCCCCCTCCCTCCTCCCCCACCCTCCCTCCGCATTCACTACAAACTCACCTCATCATTTGCTTCCATCTTATTGGGGGTCACCTGATCAGCACAATGACACCTGTTGATATATTTCACCTTACAATGCGTCTCTACCACCTGTGTTGTACTCCTTATAACATCTCGTACTTAAGAGATTCTCACCCATTCTTGTATCTCTATATATATCTCTCTCTCTCTGTTATCTCTTCGTTATTATGTTTACAGTTTCTACATTATTTGACACATTCTCACCATTTTCACATTTCTAGGTTAACATTAAAAAGTGTTGGTATGAAAATATTTAAAGAGATGTGTAATGTGTATGTTGTTTTTATTAAGGTCTTGCATTAGTATTTGTAAATAGTCTTATGTGGCGCGGCTGTCATGTAAATATGAGGATGTCTTATGGATGAACCTTCATAACTTTTAAATATATATAATTATTTCCAAGTTAAATCAGCTAAAAGATTTATCTATAAGGTTATAAAATTAATTAGGTGGTAGTGTTGTCTCATTTGCATACTTGTCTTTCAATATTGTTCATTGTGTAACGGAAGTATAATCAACTGCTTTATGACATCTTAACCTCCATCTACTGCTCTCATTCACTGATTAATTTCACTGATTAATTTCACTGCTTGACTTCACTTCCTATATTCAGTCACTGTTTACATTCAATCATTACCTGTATGACTGATTCTGTATTCATTAATTTTACACCCAAGGCTTTCATTCATTAACCTCATTTACTGATTTTTTTTTTCACTATTTGCTTGACTTCACTGCTTTACGTCTAATACACACTATCTCTCTTTCAAAATGTCTCTATCTCTCTTTCAAATCTCTCTCTCTCTCTCTCTTGCGTCTTCTGCTTGCCCACCCCGACGATCAGGGAGTGGGAGTAAGCACGGCCCCCTGACAATTGACAGCACTGTGACTATTGAGTAATGTCCGTGAATCTGCATTTTATTTAAGGGTTTGTCAAGGTCTGTGATCCAAGGCTTCTTATCCCGCCACAAAACCCACCCTCTACTTTTCCCTTCCCCTCCTCTCTCCATTCCACCGTCCACTCCCCCTTCCCCCTTCCCTCCCTTCTACCGTTCACTTCCCTTCTCCTACACCGTTCACTCCCCTTCCTATCCCCTTCGCCCCATTCCCCTCCCTCTCTATCCTTCTGTATCCCCTCCTCTCCCTTTCCCATTCCTTTTATCTCTATCTATCCCTTCTAATCTTCTACTCTCCTCCTCTATCCCCGTCTTCCCCCTCTCCCACTCCTTTTATCCTTCTTCCTTCCCCTCTTCTCCTTCCCTCTCTTAGACCTCTATCACCACCTCTCCTGCTACCCCCACATTATCTTCCTCCTCCCCATCTTTCTCCTTCCCATCTTCCTCCTCCCCATCTTCCTCCTCCCCATCTCCCTCTCTCAGCATCACGAGGGAGACGAAAATAACACCGAGGTAAAAGTAGGAAAAGTTTGTACATGCAAAGTGAAAATTCGCCCCAAAAAGTATGTAAATAAATCATTAAATAGGAAAAATACCTACTTAAAACTATTAGTACTAGTAATAAAGTATAAACAATAGCCTACATAAGTATACATTATTGAAAACAGATAAAAACGATTATTAAAAAAAATATATACATACAAATTCTTAAACGTAACTACTACAAAAAACAATAAAATGATAAATATAAGAAATAAATAAGAATATAGTGTAATAATGTTGAATAATAAACAAATAATGAGAAGACTAACAAACGCACTGACAAGTAACCCTGAGAGGAACACGTCGGAGGAGGAGATGAGGTTGCATATTACTGTGGTGAGATATTTGTTGACACCTGTACCTCACCGCCTTGGCTCGTTCATGACACTGTAACTAAGGGAACTCTATCCACTATCCCTCTCTATTCTAGATAGTTTGACGATAATTTAACCAATCTATTCTTAATGTCCTTTCTCTTCTATCCAAGACACTCTCCTCTATCTCTAGCTCTATTCTCACTAGCCCTCTGAAAGAAGGAAGCTACCACACTTCACCAGCGTTACGTCCTTACCAATAACACCCCCCCCCCCTTGTGGCACGTGTGTGTGTGTGTGTGTGTGTGTGTGTGATAAACATGGTGTCGGGAAATTATCAAATGTTCTTCACTATAACCGAATGTAATGTTAGGTGTTATATGTTCTTCATTCTACCTGTAACACACCTGACTCATATTCTTCCTCATTCTACCTGTAACACCTGACTCATAATTTTCATTCATTCTACCTGTAACACACCTGACTCATAATCTTCCTCATTCTACCTGTAACACACCTGACTCATAATTTTCATTCATTTTACCTGTAACACACCTGACTCATAATCTTCCTCACTATACCTGTAACACCTGACTCATAACCCACATGATAATCTCTACTCCTTAGTTACAGAGAGTGACGTAAGACTCTGTGAGAATCCGGGTCTTGAGTCTATCATAGCTACTGAGACTCTTGGCTATAGTCTATTGTAAGTGTGTGTGTGTGTGTGTGTGTGTGTGTGTGTTGTGTGTGTGTGTGTGTGTGTGAGTGTGTAAGTGTGTGTGTGTGTGTGTGTGGTAAATGAGATGAGAGAGAGATAGGGTAACATTCTCCACATTAACCATAATAATTAACCATCCACAGTGAAGGAGATAATTTAAATAAGTAATTAATAATAAATTAACCAAATTAACAATTGACTTTTGTTAGTTTGTTGCATTGTTGATCACGTTGTATTTTTTGGTGATGTTTTATGAACTAATTGGTAAATGGAGTTTCGTTTGAAGTTAGGTACACACACACACACACGCACGCGCGCGCGGACGAAAGAGAAGCAGTAGATTGAGTGGACGAAAGGAGAGTGACGAAGAGTCTACAGGAGGAGAAGGAGGAGGCGAAGGACGTGGAAGGATTCAGTTAAAGTGTGAAGGAGGGAGGATGTCAGTGTGTGTGTGTGTGTGTGTGTGTGTGTGTGTGTGTGTGTGTGTGTTGGTATATGGCAGTTACCTGAGAGAACCGGTTACCTGCCACTTGCGGGGAGGAAAGGTGTATATTAAGAAAAGAAAATATAAATATGTTGTTAGGTGGATAGAATAACGTGACCTAAACATTTCTTGGTAACCGTACAGTCATTAATGTGGATGACTCGAGCGATAGACAGTCAATATAATGTATAAATTGACACTGCTTGTGCTGCTTACGAAGAATATATACCTACTTACTTCTCTCTCCACACCTCACCTACACTCCCTCACCTCACAACATGTACACAGTGTGGGAATATCTCGGGTAAGAATACTTGTGAATATTTCTCTTTTGACGATATTCGGAGATTCGTGAGTATTCGTTGATATTCACGTATATTCGTGTACAGTGGCAGATATTCACGGATATTATGGGTATTCAGGAATATTCATAAATAAATGTGAATACGCATAGAGATATTGGTGGATGGTCATATACAAGCATAGATACTCGAATATTAATGGGTATTCGTGAGTATTTGTGAGTATTCGTAAATATTCGTGAGTATTCGTGAGTATTCGTAAATATTCGTGAGTATTCGTGAATATTTGTGAGTATTCGAGTTACCAGAATATTGTTACTAGTGAGGTTCCTGCCAGGTCCTCCTACCCCCAGCGCTCTGATTGGCCCACGCCCCCAGCCAATCATCCGCCTTTTCCTTCTCATCTTTTATTCAGGATTATCGCTCACGTCTCCTGTGCCGCGTTACGTCTTGCGATACGCTGCTCTCTCTCTCTCTCTCTCTCTCTCTCTCTCTCTCTCTCTCTCTCTCTCTCTCTCTCTCTCATATACAATGTTCTTTCTCGCCTTCTTTTTGTTTTTGATTAGTATTTTGTTTTTTTATTTCTTTTACTCTTCTCTATTTTATTTTATACATTTTTCGGATTTATTTTATTTTTCATTATTTTTTGCCTTTTTTATTCTTCATTATTCTTACTTTGTTCTCGAGTTTTTTATTCTGTTTTTCTCTAATTTTTCTGTTCTTGTTTTTTGTTTGTCTAATTCCTTTTTTTTTACTTATTGTTTTGTTTGTATTACCTGTTGTACTTACCTGTTGTATTTACCTGTTGTATTTACCTGTTGTAGTTACCTGTTGTAGTTAAGTTAGGTTCGGTTGGTTTAGGTTTAAATTAGACTAGGTTCAGGTAGGTTAGGATAAATGAATTTGTGTTACCTTAGAGTTGAGTTAGGTTGGTTTAAGTTAGGTTAGGTTAGGGTAGGTCAGGTTAGGTTACGTTGGTTTAAATTAGCTTCTTGGGGTCATTCTTTTAGCTTATAACACACACACAGACACACACACACACACAGACAGACAGACACACACACACAGACACACACACACACACACACACACACACACAGACATTGTGCCAGTGTTGGGAACTATATACATCTATGATATATTTCTCTTATAAAATCTGTATAATATATTTACTGTATTTATATTCCACTAGTTTATATATCGACTATATATATAAATCTACTCCTTTAGCTCTATAGGGAAGGATATACGAGCTTTTATTATTGTTTGTTGTTGTTCTTTTAGGCTAATAATATAGTTATTTAAGTCACTGTGTTTACGATAATTTTGTTATGTTTTGACGATTCTGACTCTCTCTCTCTCTCTCTCTTTGTTTCCGTGTCTTTTTCTTTATCCCTTCTCTATTTATTTCGAGCTTTTTTGGTCTCGCTCCTTTCTTTGTCTGTCTGTCTCTCTCACCATCAGACACGGCATCAACAGAGTCACACGCCCTCTACAGACGCCCTCCCCCACCCATTACATTTTGTGCCCGGGCAGGCAGGCAATGGGAGCCATTTTGGTGGATCGATTAATGGGGAGGTATTTGTCTCCGGGAGGCAGGAGGAGGAAGGACGAATGGGATTAAGGAACGGATAATAAAGATGGATAATTAATGTGTCCGAAGAAGAGGAGTAAATTGATGAGCGTGGAGGAGGGGGAGGCGTAGAGAAGAAAGGGGAAGACAAGGAGAAAGGGAAGGAGGAAGTGAGGGGGAAAAAGGAAGAGAGAAGGAGAGGGTTGGGATAGCTACAGTAAAGTGAGTTATACAGAAGATAATGTGATAAATATTTCGAGATGACAGAAGACCCAGAGCTTTGCCAATCTTATCTGGTGCACCTGATGGGCGCTGCGAGACTGGTAGGAGGGGGTGTTAGTAATGTGTTTCAGTAAGTGTGTACACGATCAGAACATCTTGGTGTTATTTAGATTTTTAATTAATCATAATGACTGTGTATTAACTTTGTAGAGGAACATACACTGCCTGGTGAGTCGCGACAACTGCGGCCAAGGCGTAATTAGTACTGTCGACCCTCTTAACAAGCGTCTCGTCCAGTGGGACTATGATGAACTCCTCGCTGTTTTCCACTCCAGGAACTTGGTGTGTTTCACTACCCACACCTGTCATTCTTCCCTCCACACCTGTCATTCTTCCCTCCACACCTGTCATTCTTCCCCACACCTGTCATTCTCTTCACACCTGTCATTCTTCCTACACCCAGTTGTGACTAATTTCCCCGAGGCTGCAGTCACTTATAAACCTCTCAGTGACGGAGGCTCATCACACCATAAGTTTCTCTTCCCTAAAAAACGTGACATTCCGACAGAGGTTGATTGGGGGACCAGACTCCAGGGTAATGGTAGTAATCAGGCGGCCGCGTTCTCCAGCTCAGGCAATATTCCCATCGGCAGTATGTGACAGACCCGTCGCCTCAACACTGGTTTTAGATGTCACTCTGCTGCCACACTCCTGTTGACCCTCTCCACTGTGTGACGTCAGCTACTTGATGACTTCAAAATTGTGTGTTGTTGCGCCTTGACCAAAGTTAACACCGAGGGCTTCTGGCGAAACTTTAGGTGTTGGGAAGCCATAAAGAAGCCTTACACGCCCTGGTGACTGCTCTCACGCTGTCCTTATAAGAGAAGAAAGTCCTCATCTCTGCAGACCATCAGTGACCCGCTGATGGCTTGACCTCACACAAGAATTGAGCAGAACATTTTAATATACTTGAACTGTCGTGTAAGTTCAAAGTCTTACATGAGTTGAGTGAGAATAAAACCTACAAACAGAGAGAGAGAGAGAGAGAGAGAGAGAGAGAGAGAGAGAGAGAGAGAGAGCTTCCCAACACCTTCTCAGGACACTTGGTCAATCATTACAAACAATACCTTGCAAATTCAGGCATAACTTTGTCCAACATAAAGATGCAAACTTCTGACGAAAAGTAAAACACTTAATGTAAAATTTGAACATAACGTAAAGACAGAAATGACATAAGAATAAAACTTAAGAGAGAGTAATTTAGCAACGTTGTTATCCGGTGTTAAGACAGACAGACAGACAGACAGACAGACAGACAGACAGACAGACAGAGAAACAGGAAGAAAGGGTAAAACTTAATATTCCGTTATACATACATACATACATACATACATACATACATACATACATACATACATACATACAATAGGTACAAATAATAAAGTTTCTCTTCTTTTTGTCTCTCCTTTCCTTCCTTTCTCTTATCGCATATTTTCTTTATCTTCATTCGTCTTTTTTCTCATCCCTTTATTTTCAACCCCCTGTCTCTCCCTCCACACCCTCCCCCCTTTCCCTCCTTACTCCCCCTTTTCCACCCCTTCCTTTTCCTTCCCCCCCTCAGTAGGTAAAGGGGGGTTGGGGGGTGAGGTGGGGGGGAGGTGAGGCAGCGTTGATCCATCATTGTCGTGCCTTAAAAGCATACACATTAGCCGTCAGGAATATTAAAATTGTCACGCCCGGTTGTACACGACGCGTTTTGTGTATCGATTCGTGATTTGCGAGTTGTAGTAAATCTAAGATAAATTACTGGGCGGAGGGGTGTAGTTTACCTGACCAACCGTGTTATCACCTCCAATTAAGACAACCCATAATTTTGTTGGGTATTATTTATGTGATCACTGTGGCCAGATTTCTTTATTGTGGTCGAATGAAATGTATAGGGGTTACTGTGTGTGTGTGTGTGTGTGTGTGTGTGTGTGTGTGTGTGTGTGTGTGTGTGTGTGTGTGTGTGTTTGTATGAGCGTAAACATAACAGACAATAATATATACATGAGGGAGCGTTATCCTAATTTTATAAGCATAACTTCATCATCATCATCATCATCATCATCATCATCATCATCAGGTGTGTTAATAAGACCACTTCACTATGAGGAGGTTTAGTGTACACCTGTAAGTGTTCCCCTCCCCTCACCTCCCCTACCTACCCCCCCTCCCCGCCCTCCCTCCTCCCCTCCTCCCCCCCTACCTCTCCAGACCCCTCCCCTCCCTTCCCCTCACCTTTCTTCCCCCCCTTCCCCTATGTAAATAAAGGGTAGGTAACGTGTGTATCTCAGCCACTAATTTATCAAGGTGTGTCAGGTGAGAGCGGCGGTATCCTCCTCCACAGGTAAACTATGAGTATTATCACTAAGTATATGTTTAAAATATATTACGTAAACTTATACAAAAAAAAAAATAAACAAAAAGATGAATTAAGTCCTGTATATCTCTGTCTGTCTGTCTGTCTGTCTGTCTGTCAGTCTGTCTGTCTGTCTGTCTGTCTGTCTGTCATATGTACTGTATGTAGCTCGATGACCCAACAAAACCTGACACACTGAGCTGTCTTGGTTTTATGTCCTGTATAAATCACCTGTCACACCTCCCCTTCCTCCCTCCCTCCCTGTCTGTCTGTCTGTCTATCTGTCTGTCTGTCTGTCTGTGTATATATCTATCTATCTGTCTGTCTATCTGTCTGTCTGTCTGTCTGTGTATTTATCTATCTGTCTGTCTGTCTGTTTGTCTATCCATCCATCCGTCTGTCTGTCTGTCTGTCTCTGTGGTGGGGGGGTCTGTGGTGCAGGGGGTTCAGGTGAGTGACAGGGGTTCAGGTTTCAGGTGGGGTGGCAGGGCGTTCAGATGGGTGGCAAGGCGTTCAGGTGGGTGGCAGGGGTTCAGATGGGTGGCAGAGGGTCTGATGGGTGGCAGAGGGTTCAGATGGGTGGCAGGTGGGGGGGGGGTTCAAGAGAATTATAGTCCACATATTGCAAACAAAGGTTCTAAGGATATTTGCAAAGGCTGTTTTACAAGGGATAATTTACACTGTAGGAGCATAAGGAAGTTCATCTATTGTAAATGTAAGGGACAGGTTAATTTATACTGTATATTATTGATTTACAGATTCGGTAAATTTTAGACAAAGGGTTTACAATTTTTTACAAAGACTGGATATTTGGAATTAGAAAGTTTAAGGGAATTATGAAAATCAGGATATTTTACATGATGATTTCAAGGAATTTACAGAATCTGGATATTGTAAAAGAGAAGGATAAGAGAGTTTACTGCGTCGGATATTTATAACGGGAATGTTGACAAGGGAGGTGAAAGAGAGAGAGAGAGAGAGAGAGAGAGAGAGAGAGAGAGAGAGAGAGAGAGAGAGAGAGAGAGAGAGAGAGAGAGAGAGAGAGAGAGATTTACAAAGTGCGAGAGAGATTTACAAAGTGCGAATATTTTCATGAGAAGAGGGAGGAGGAAGAAGAGGAGCAAAAGACGAAGAGAAGAAGAAGAGAAGGAGGAGGAAGAAGGAAAAGGATATTCAAGGTTTTCTTCACAAAGTCTGGTTATTCTAAATAGGGGGTAAGGGGCGAAAGATCCAGGTAAAGGGGGGGGATATCTAGCGACTTAGGTAAGGGGGAGAGGTAGGTAGGTGAGGGGTGTGGAGTAGTGGGGGGGAGGTGAGGGTTTGTAGGAGGAAAAGGTGTGGAGGAGGAGGGGAGAGTGAGGGTTTGTAGGGAGGAAGGGGGTGGGAGAGTCGGGGGAGGTGGGTTTGTGTAGGAGGAAGGGGGGTGGGAGGAGTGAGGGGAAGGTGAGGGTTTGTGTAGGAGGAAGGGGGTGGGGTGGGGAGAGGTAGGTAGGTGTAGGCGCCCTCACGGGGAGATATGCCAGGCGTCCATTAGGTGGTGTGTGTATCATGATGTATGGAAGAGCACAGCCAAATCCTTGCGTCCATCATCAGGAGATTCATCACAAGACTTGTTGGGTGAGGGAGGAGGGAGAGAGGGGGGTGGAAGGAAGCCAGGGAAGGCGTGAGGGATATAGAGAGGAAGAGAGAGGGAGAGGGAGAAGGAGGAGGAAGGACGAGGGAGGGATGGACAGAAAGGAAGGGAGTAATGGAGGGAGGAAGGCAAGGGAGGAGGGAAGGATGAAGAAGGGATGGAGAGAAAGTGAAGGAGAAGGGAAGGAGGAAGAGATAGGGAATTTATCATTACGTTTGTCAAAGAGAGAGAGAGAGAGAGAGAGAGAGAGAGAGAGAGAGAGAGAGAGAGAGAGAGATAAAAAAATAGAATGGAAATACAAAAACAAAGTGATTTAAACAGCACCATAGAGAGAGAGATAAAGGGAGAGAAGGTTGGAAGGAGGAGAACCACAACTACCACTACTACTAGTACTAACGTCACTACTACCCCGTCAACAATAGCAACCACAACTACCATCCCCTACCAACAATAACCACTACTAACACCACCATCAACCACCACTACTACCACCAAAAATAACCACTACTACCATCATCACCACCAATAACAACCACTAAAACAACAACAACAACCACAACTACTACTACTACCACGATCATACTTGTGCATCACTACCCCCCACGGATGATTAAGTCCCTCCCCCTCCCCTACCCAGCCCCCATCCTGCCTGGCCTCTAATTTCAAAATCAATTCTGTGTTCCTGACCGTGTAATCTTGGAGACTAACCCACGCTCTGACATGTTCTGGCCACACTATGATACCCTTCTGGCCACGTCCTGACATGTTCTGGCCATACTGATACTTTTTTGGCCACGTCCTGACATGTTCTGGCCATACTGATACTTTTTTGGCCACGTCCTGACATGTTCTGGCCATACTGATACTTTTTTGGCCACGCTCTGATACATTATAGGCATACTCTGACGTGCTGACCGTTCTCTTTGATGATATAGTCTGGCCGCACTCTGATACCTTATGGCCACACTCTTAACATGTTATGGCCACACTCTTAACATGTTATGGCCACACCCTGACATGTCTGGCCATACTGTAAAGACATATTCTGGTCATATACCCACAATATAATCTTCGATCGAGCAAGGAAGTGCATAACGTCATACTTTCATTATTTACTGGAG
Source organism: Homarus americanus (assembly GCF_018991925.1). NCBI lineage: Eukaryota > Metazoa > Arthropoda > Malacostraca > Decapoda > Nephropidae > Homarus > Homarus americanus. The sequence goes on along the minus strand of NW_024739790.1, from coordinate 50,792 downwards.
TATATAACATCAGAATCATCACACACACACACACACACACACACACACACACACACACACACACACACACTATTCTCGGTATATGTTTGATATGACGTCATGTTCATCCACTGTACTAGAGTATAACTATGACGTCATACTCACGTTATGTACAATAGTATACCTGTAATACCAGATGATGTATTAATATATATTTTGTATTATATTTACACCAATGCTTAAAATAATACTCACAACAAAATAATACTTATGGCAATACTGAAAAAAAAAGTTTGTATTTTGGAAAAAGTTTATAATTTTCGAATGACGTAAAGTATAAGGGAACGATAGTGAACGTGTGGACGATGGGGGGAGGAAACAAGTGAACATCAGTGATAAGGGATCTGAGCTCTTAAGTGTGGTTACTGATCCTCCGTCGCTAAGCTGACGAGGGGAGTTCACACCCCTATTATAAGTGTGAAGAGATTATAAGTACTCTGAGGGTGACGATTCTCCTGTGTCATAAGTGAAGACAGTGTTTATAAGTGTGACCGTAACTCTAAGCTACTTTTTGTAAGTGTTCTCCTGCCTTGTTATAAGTTTTGTGGGTTTATAAGTGGTTTAAAGTGTGTAAATGAATCTTGAGTGCTATAGAAACTGACGATTGTAAGTGTAAAGTACTTATAAATGTAAATTTTTATAAATATGAGGTGATATAAGTACCCTAGGAAGTCAATGTTACTTATGTGTAAAGTACAGGGGGTATATAAGTGCCAGGAAGTGTTTAAGTTACTGTTATAAGTGTAAGAGGGATTATTAAATACCAGGGTGTATCTAACATAAGTGTAAAGTGATTTTAAGTAGACAGAGGCGACGATGGTCATATAGTTAGTGTTCATTCCTCCCTTAATTCTTCTTTCATTTTCATTTATTCCTTAAATCTTCTTTCATCTTCATTCATTCCTTATTTCTTTCATTTGCTTACATTTCACTCACCCTTTTCTTATCGTCATTCATTTCATGCATTCTCTTCATATTTTCATTCATTCATTAATTCTTCTTTCATCTTCATTCATTCCTTCATTCTTCTTTCATCTTCATTCATTCATTCATTCTTCTTTCATCATCATTCATTCATTATATTCTTCTTTCATCATTATTAATTCCTTCATTCTTCTCTCACCTTCATTCATTTCTGTATCGAATTTTATCCAAAGTTCCATAATATTTTTGTCAAAGTTTCCACGTGTGATGCCGCCATCTTAGTCTACCCAGCCATCCAACACACTCACCCAACAAGCGGTCCTCAAGGAAGCCTTCAGAGACACACTACAGACAGACACGTTCCATTAATTAGCGCTCTTAGAATGCCACTTGTTCTTCTTTCATTCATTCTTCTTTTATTTCTTCTTCTTCTTCTTCATCTATTTGTCTTCCATTTCTTCTTCTTTTTCTTCTTCTATTTGTTCTTTTACTTCCTCTTCTTCTATTTGTTCTTCTATTTGTTCTTCTTCTTCTTCCTTGCATTACTCTACTTCACCATTTTCATTCCTTTCTTTTCTTTATATTTTCTCCCCCTAGTATGTCTGTCACTCTACACTCTCTAGCCATACAGTCTGACTTTTTTCTTTACTTAGAATATATGTATAACAATAGTGAATAATAATAGCGACATAAACATATATACATCTATACTCATACAAACACATATACACACATAGGTATACACACGCACATACATACGGACACATACACATAGACGCACAAGTTTTTGATAAATTGACATTATTCTTGTGGTTTCTTTAGTTTTTTCTTCGCTACACTGTCCCTCTTTTCCACACTTTATCATCTTCCTCCCCCCCACACACACCTCTTCTTGCCTCTCATGTGACACAACATCGCCTCACATGCTTCACACTCCAGCTTACTGAGTCCCTCACTTCACCTTCTTAACTTTGATCTTTGTTGGTTTTTCAGGTTCTTGTTTCACCTCACTGTGGTTCTAATTACATCCTGTACAGTACTGCCAGGTAACCAGACCAGCCCCTCACCCAGCCTCTCTCAACAATAGTTATGAGATCACTAAAGTGCTCATAACAGCATAAGTATCAGCAGTCATAAGTGAACTACGATATATATATATATATATATATATATATATATATATATATATATATATATATATATATATATATATATATCTTGATAAAATCACACGGGAAAACAACGGATTTTATCAAGATTTATCTTATCCACGTTTTCATTGTGGATTTACATGATATATATATATATATATATATATATATATATATATATATATATATATATATATATATATATATATATATATATATATATATATATATATATATATATATATATATATATATATATGTATATATATATATATATATATATATATATATATATATATATATATATATATATATATATATATATATACAATTTAGTTTTGATATTTATTGTATAAGACTTACAGAAGTTTTTCACCAGTCAACTTTTCCCCATACAATGTTTCACACCTTTTCAAAATTAGAATTTTTTAACTGTGAGTAACTTGGATGGCTTCTGGCCATTGTAAATAAGTTAATTACCAGCTGGAGTGTCACAAAAGTCCTGTTATGACAGAAGAGAATTAGTGTTGTTATAATCAGTATTTTTCCCCCCGTGAACAATACCTTGCAAAAAATTGTCTTAATGTTCGATATCCTATTAAAGCCTATTTTTGCCCAGCTTAGGAAAGCAAAGCCCCACAGCCTATTTAAAACTCTGGGTAAGTTTATAATGTATTGTATTCGGCCGAGGGTATTGTAGGATTAATCATGTCTTTTATTACACGTCAGAATACACCAAATTGATGTGGGAGAGAGGTTATAGGAGAGAGAGAGAGAGAGAGAGAGAGAGAGAGAGAGAGAGAGAGAGAGAGAGAGAGAGAGAGAGAGAGAGAGAGAGAGAGAGAGAGAGAGAGAGAGAGAGAGAGAGAGAGAGAGAGAGAGAGAGAGAGACACAAACACTCACTCCTACACCTTTCAATACATACTGATCTATAGAGTGATGATGGCCCAGATGAAGAACGTAAATGGCCACAGTGAGTATCAAAGACCCACGAACGACATAGATGAATGAAACCAGACATACTAATCCCTGATAAGGATCCCTATATATTATCGCTCCTGTAGAAGGGCTTCAGCTTCAGGTGTTGATCACGAAGGTCCTGGTCTATCTGTATATGGGTCGCCCGGTGTCTCTTGATGTTAAGTCAGATACATAGGTTAATTACACAGACATACAGGTAAACGCCTCAGACACTCAGGTAAACTCCTTATACACACAAGTTAATTAACTCTTCAGGAGCACAGGTAAACTCCTCAGACACAGGTAAACTCCTCAAACATACAGGTAAACTCCCCAGACACACAGGTAAACTCCCCAGACAGACAGGTAAACTCCCCAGACACACAGGTAAACTCCTCAGACAGACAGGTAAACTCCCCAGACACACAGGTAAGCTCCTCAGACACACAGGTTAACCCCAGACAGACAGGTTAACTCCCCAGACAGACAGGTAAACCCCAGACAGACAGGTAAACCCCAGACACACAGGTAAACTCCTCAGACACATAGGTAAACTCTCAGACATAGGTAAACCCCCAGACGCACAGGTAAACTCCTCAGACACACAGGTAAACTCCCCAGACACACAGGTTAACTCCCCAGACACACAGGTAAACTCCCCAGATAGACAGGTAAACTCCTTAGAGACGCAAGTTAATTAACTCTTCAGACACACAGGTAAAACCCTCAGACACTGGTAAACTCCCCAGACACACAGGTAAGCTCCCCAGACACACAGGTAAGCTCCTCAGACACACAGGTAAACTCCCCAGACACACAGGTAAACTCCCCAGACACACAGGTAAATTCCTCAGACACACAGGTTAATTAAGATCAAGACCAGGCAGGTGAGGGTAACATGAACACCTGGGAGTGAAGTCGTCTATCTCTCTATCTATCTTTCTTTCTATCTATCTATCTATCTATCTGTCTGTCTGTCTGTTTGTCCAGCGTTGATAGAGACGTAATTTTTGGCCAAAAATCCCACCTTCACTAATGTTGATATAAATCTCCTAAATAAAAGTAGAAAAATAAATCCTACTGATAATATTAATAAAATAAATCCCCCCAAATAAACCTTCCAAAAAGTAAATCCCCCTAAAAAAATCCTACAGTTAAAATTGAGAAATAAGTCCCTTACAAAATAACGAGAAAAATCCCACCTAACTTATAACATTAACACAGTCGACATGGTATATAAATCCGACCACCCCCACCCCCCCTTTATGTTAAATATTGATAATATTAATCCCGAATGTTTATTGAGAAAAAAAATATGAGGAGAAGGTCGCATTAAAACCCATTCATTAGAGACCTTCTCATATCACTGTTTGTATTCTTGTTTATAAATCATAAGTTTTTACCAAGACACCTAGTAGTTGTTTACCAGTTGTTTACCTCCTTTTATAGAGCGTCTAATGAACAAACAACTCCTAATGGCGAACAAACAGGTCCGGCTTTTTTTTTTTCTTTTCTTTTTTCCCAACCATTACACTTAGATTTAAAAGCCACTTGGCACACATCCTGATGAGCCTTGGAGATCTATTGTTTGTGATCTCCAGCGCTGTTTGCATCCAGGAAAACAAACAAGGGTGTGTTTGGCCGGCCGCGTGTTTGTTTACTCTCAAACATGTGTAGAGGGACGAGTTAATGTTGATAGTTTATGTGGTGTGTGGTTGAGGGGGAGGGGGGTGTTTGGTGGAGTGCGGGTGTGTTGTGTGGTGGTGGTGGTGGTGGTGGGGTGTGTGTGGTGGTGGTGTGGTAGGCTATGTGGGTGTGGTAGTAGTGTGGAGTGGGGCGTCGTGTTCATAAGACCCCCATGTTACAAGAAAACTTAACCCCCCCCATGCATGAGATAGCATTTTGAGATACACATACACATACATACATACATAAATACACACATATACTTATATTATGTACGCACAGTAAGGAGTGAGTTTACATCTTGTCTCCTCTAGTAACACTCTTTGGTATCTGAAGAAAACACTTGATATGTTTGCTTAAGTGTTCTATTTGTTGCCTCAGTGACCGTACCTGTACACCATCACCCTCCTTACTACTGCTGGGGACATGAGGATAAATACATAGAAGAGAGAGAGAGAGAGAGAGAGAGAGAGAGAGAGTATTTTTCACTTCATATATTGTGTATTCCTACAACACATTATTTGTCATGTGTGTAGAATAACTTACATGAGAACACAATACCCAACATTCTTTTCAATAATAAGGTTGATCGATTAAATTATAGACATTCTATTTCTTGGTGAGTTTATTTATAGATCCATAAGGCGTTAGACGATATTTCTATCAGAGATGTCTTAGTTATGACGTCACCATACACTCACTAGTTATCGTATTAGTAAAGACGTCACCACTCACTAGTTATCGTATTAGTTATGACGTCACCACTCACTAGTTATCGTATTAGTAAAGACGTCACCACTCACTCACTAGTTATCGTATTAGTTATAACGTCACCACTCACTAGTTATCGTATTAGTTAAGACGTCACCACACACTCACTAGTTATCGTATTAGTTATGACGTCACCACACTAGTTATCGAATTAGTTATGACTTCACCACTCACTCACTAGTTATCGTATTACTTTTGACGTCACCACACAGTCACTAGTTATCATATTAGTTATGACGTCACCACACTAGTTATCGAAT
>NW_024739790.1:35000-40000 GCF_018991925.1 Homarus americanus | reverse complement strand
GCTGTCACTCACAACACCTGCTGTCACTCACAACACCTGCCACTCACAACACTCACGTCCCTCGCCACACCTTTCAGCACAAGAGGTCAACATTTCTATGTAACAATGACCTAAAACAAGCAGGGTCAGTTTATCCCTTGGTGTCACGTCTTGATCGTGTCACTGTATCATGTTTTTGTCCTCTATGTCATGTCATCTCTCTCTCTCGTCTTCTTACTGTCTCTGAATCCTCTTATCAGTATTTCTATTCCATCATTTAATTTCTCCCTTCTCTCTTTTTCCTCTCCTCTCTTTCTTTGTTTTCCCCCCTTCCCGTTTAACAATTTTTCCTCCTCTTCCCTGTTTCTCTCTATGTCCTTTTTATTACATTCCCCCCTCTTATTTTTTTTATCATCTTTTAATTCGTTCCCCTCACTACTTCCCTTTCTTCCTCTCTCTCTTCCTCTTCTTCCTCTTCCCCTCTCTGTCCTCGTCTTTATTTCTTACTTCCTGTCCCAATTCCCCTTTACTCTCCTTCGTGTATCTCCCCCTTTCATCTTTCCTCCTGCTACTCTTCCTCTTCCATTTTCCTCTCCTCTTATTCTTCCTCCCACTTGTATTCCCTCTTCTCTATTCCACTTTCTCCTTGTCCCATCTTCCTCCTCCTTGTCTCTTCTTCCTCCTCCTAATTGTCTCCTCTTTCTCATCCTCCACCTCTTTGTCCCATTTTCCTCCGTCTCCTCTCCTCCTCCTCCTCCTCCTCCTCCTCCTCCTCCTCCTCCTCCTCCTCCTCCTCCTCCTCGTACAGTAGTGGTCTTCAGGCAGAGGGTGGCCAAGTGCCTAGGTCGTAAGGCTGATTGCTAGTATAAACTGTTGCTAACTGCCCTAATATCTGTCCAAACAATCTATTACGCCCTTAAATTGCCATCGGCTCTTTCCTTGGGTATGGCACGGTCGTTTCCTCCTCCCTACCCCTCCCAACCTCCCTCCTACCCTTCTAACCTCCTCTACCCTCCTAACCCCCTCCCAACCCCTCTTCACCTCCCAACCCCTCTCCCTACCCTCCCAACCCTCCCCTCCCCCTCCTACCCATCCCAAACCCTCCTACACCTCCCCCCTCCTCCTCCCAACCCCTTCCTACCCTCCAACCCCCTCCTACCCTCCCAAGCCCCTCCCCCTCCCCCCCTTCCTACCCCTCCCTCCTCCCCCTCCCAACCCTCCTACCCTCCCCTCCCCCTCCCTACCTCCCAACCCCCCTCCTCCACCCTACCAAACCCCTCCTCCTCCTCCCAACCCCCCTACCCTCCCAACCCCTCCTACCTCCTCCTCCTCCACCTCCCTCCCCCCCCTCCTCCTCCTCCTCCTCCCTACCCCAGCCTCATTTTGGTCTCTAATGGGTTCTGCCAAGTTCTCTATCTCATACTTCTCTATCTCATACTTCTGGTTTCTAGTTTATCTTAAAGTATTATTTTGTTCTTACTTTGTCTTTAATCGGTTTCTACTTTGCATCACCTAAGGAGTTAATCTGCAGGTGAGATAAGCTGGGGTGGTTAATATTCAGGAGAAATAAGCTGGGGTGTCTAATCTTCAGGTGATCCCTTCATAATATCACTTATGTTAAAATAGGGAAAATTATATTACATCATCTATTTTCTTAATACTTAATAATATAATAAACTCATAATACAATATTTTACACCATAAAAATGTTTTCATTCAATTTCCTAATTTTAATAGTAATGATTTATTCTATTTTCTTTGTTTATGAAATTTATTATTTTCCTCTTTTTTTCATTAATAACAAATTGTCAATAAACCGAATTAAAAAAAATATATTGTTTATCTTATATTAATTAAACGTAATTTTCATTTTCCTTTATTTACCTTAATAATAATAATAATAATAATAATAATAATAATAATAATAATAATAATAATGTTAACGATTTATAACAAGGAAAAATAACAAAATTCCAAAGTAACAAACGCGAATTATGGAAAAAAGGAAAACATGTAATTAACACAATATATTTTCCTTCCTTTATATACATTCATTAATTATCAGACTAACCAAGAATTATGATAAAGAAAACAAAAACAAAACAAAAATAATAAAAAAAGGTAATAAAGGTAATGAAGGTAATGAAGAATTTTTTTGACGTGACAGTCATTCTGGTTCAGGTATGAGGTTAACTGTCCAGGTATTGACCAGTTAGCAGCCTGATGGTATTGACCTTAAATTCCCTCCCACACACACACCCACACTACGTCCCCCCTTCTCCTCCATACACCCACACACCCACACGCCCACACACACACACACCCACACTACCCTCCCCCACACACCCACACACCCACACGCCCACACACACACACACACATCTAACACACCACCCTCCCCACACACCCACACACACCCACACCACCCTCCCCCACACACCCACACCACGTCCCCCCTCTCCCCTCCACACACACCCACACACACACCCACACACTCACACCCACACCACCCTCCCCACACACCCACACACCCACACCACCCTCCCCACACACCCACACCACCTCGCCCACACACCCACACAACCACACTACCGTTCCCTCATCCACCACACACCCACACTACCTCAATCATCTCCACCATTAATGTTCAAATTTATCTAAATGTTTTTTTTTTCCTCCACCACAGGTATGAATCACCTGTCCAGTTGGCCACCGGTGATTTACTTGATTGATCACGTATGTATTTTTCCCTTAATTACAAACATTTACCTAAACTACCCGTTGCTGTCGTTAAGATCACGCAACATTTATACATATATACCTTTTGCGGATAGTTGTTATTATACTCGGGTTATATTCTGGTGAGGGGGTAGGGGTGGGGGGTGGGAATGTGTTGGTGATTTAAATGGGCAGGTCAACGGGAGCGAGCAAGGTTTGTGTTGGTGAGGTGGGGGAGGGAGAGTAGGGGAAGGGGGAAGGGGGAAGGGGAAGGGGTGATGAGGGGAGGGGGGAGGGGGTTATATATAACAACCTGTATAAATAATGTGTATTACCTGTCCTGTCATTTATTTATCGTCGATGTAGCCACGTGGGTGGGGAGGAGAGGTGAGGTGAGGGGAATTGAGGGGAGGTGAGGGGAGGGGAGGGGAGATGTAACAATATACTGGTATAGGGTTTTGTATCAAGCAGTGTTGCCAACGTCGAGGGGGAACACCTGCTATATAAGTCCATAATATATCCTATAGTCCCTAACCCTTACTAACTGGTAACACTGCTTCTGACTATATTACAAACATTTTAGGATAATATAACAACACAAAATATATAACATAGAAGAATATAACCGTAATATAACACAAAACACTCAGTACGGAATACCTTTGTCGGTACTGAGGCTGGGTCAATATCTACTATTAGTCTGGGTTGTGGTGGTAACACGAGGAAACACACAGACAGACAGACACAGACACCACAGATCAACAGAGGTTAAAACACCTCTCCCTTAACCCATGATTATAACCTTAACTGCTCCTCACTGTTATAGCTTGTTATTGACCCGAGACAATTACCTCCTAGGCGGCAATTAGATAATCTAGTCCTTGTTGATTAGTGAGAAAGAAAGAAAAAATAAAGAAAGAAATTTAAAGAAAAAAAGCTATCTCACATCTTGGTGTTGCTTATAGTGTGAGGGGAGGGAAGCTTATAGTGTGAGGGAAGGGAAGTTTATAGTGTGAGGGGAAGGAAGTTTATAGTGTGAGGGGAGGGAAGTTTATGGTGTGAGGGGAGGGAAGTTTATAGTGTGAGGGGAGGGAAGCTTATAGTGTGAGGGGAGGGAAGTTTATAGTGTGAGGGGAGGGAAGCTTATAGTGTGAGGGGAAGGAAGTTTATAGTGTGAGGGGAGGAAGGAGGGGAGGAAGTTTATAGTGAGGGAAGGAAGTTATAGTGAGGGAGGAAGTTATAGTGTGAGGGGAAGGAAGTTTATAGTGTGAGGGGAGGGAAGCTATAGTGAGGAGGGAAGTAGTGTGAGGGGAGGGAAGTTTATAGTATGAGGGGAGGTGGGAAGTTTATAGGTGAGGGAAGGAAGTTTTATAGTGTGAGGGGAGGGAAGGGAGGGGAGGGAAGCTTATAGTGTGAGGGGGAGGGAAGTGTGAGGGGAGGGAAGCTTATAGTGTGAGGGGAGGGAAGTTTATAGTATGAGGGGAGGGAAGTTTATAGTGTGAGGGGAGGGAAGCTTATAGTGTGAGGGGAGGGAAGTTTATAGTATGAGGGGAGGGAAGTTTATAGTGTGAGGGGAGGGAAGCTTATAGTGTGAGGGGAGGGAAGCTTTGAGGGGAAGTAACGTTGCCTTAGAGCTAATATATCAAGGTGTATTATTGTGAGAGGTTGTACACCCTAAGTAAATAGACTAAATATATCAGTCTCACTTTATATTTGATCGTGTAGAATAAATCGGTCGGGTTAAATTATTCGGTCGTAATTAATCGGTTAAGTAAATTTTGGTATGAAGGTTAGAATTAATTGCTCGGGTAAATATATAGTGTTGTTTTGTTAAGTTCGTTGACATGGTGTTGATACGTAAGGAACTCACTTGTACTGTTTACCTGTACATCTGGCTAATTAAGAAAGGTTTTGTAAAGAAATTGAGCTAAAATTTGTGTAGAAAATCATTCAAAAACTAGCAAGTAAGTAATTTTTTTTAGTTTATTATTTGATTTTTTGTTTAAATTATTCCAAAATTTCATTATTATGTTTTTTTTTAAGTTATTTTAAAATCATATCAAGGAACATATAATTCATTTACCATATACATAGATTCAGGAAATACATCAACACATTTACGAGCTCAACTTTCTATTAAATAAATTATATAAATTATCGGCGTTTACAACATAATTGAACATGAAAAGTTGAAAGGTCTCGTCCAATAATTATCCCTGCTAAGGTGTCCTAAGTCCTCACCTGTTCATCATAAAATAGTTGAAAAATCGTTAAAGATATTCCCTATTATATCGCTATTATAT
>NW_024739790.1:0-32500 GCF_018991925.1 Homarus americanus | reverse complement strand
GGCATAGAGTAATGTATAAAGGTGTTGTATGGGCAGTTAGAACCACAATACAGGTTACAGGTTACAGGTTACAGGTTGTTTTGTGTTCCGCTGCCTTCTTCTGTACCGGTGGATGGGTAAAAATTTTGTATTCGTTTTGACCGTCCTGGATTGTCTGGCGTATGGAATCCACTTTGACTTTTACTTCTCTTACCAGTAAACATAACATACACGATGGTATTTAAGAGATGTTAATCTATATATTGTGGGTAATTAACAGGCCGTTATTATGGATCCGTTGATTAGTTACCATTACCGTTGAACCGTTGTGAAAGTCTTTCTTCTCCTGTTCCCTCTCTCCCTCTCTCCTCTCTCCCCTTGCTTTCTTTTTTCTTAACCCTTTCACCCTCCTCCCTCCCATTCTTCTTACACTTCTTCCCCTTCCGCATTTTTATTCCTCTCCTCAGGTGATATTTTTTTTTCCAGGTAAGAAATTTAATGAAGATAAAAAGTTAAAACAAAACCCAGCAAAAAGGTGGTAAAAATATATTGTTTTTTTTTTTGTAGGTAATGTGAATACGTCTTTAGTTTTTATCGATTTTGTTTTTTTTGTGATTAAAACGGTGTATGGGTTTTTAAAGGTCGATATTCTTGTCTTATAGTTGGACAAAACAGAGGTATGTGTGTTTGGATCAGCTGTAACTGGTGTTTGAACAACAAGTACAGTACTGTACATATAATGACGTACACCTCGTGACCACTACTGATGAAAAGGAGAATGAGGGGTGGTGGGGGGGGGTGGTGTTTACATTGTACTGAATGAATTATGGCAACTCTTTTATAGTGAACTGAATACACTATTGTACGTCTCTTTTACAAAACACTGAATGTACCCTTGTTTACATTGTAGTGACGAACTATGGCAGGCCTTACTTACATTATAATGAAGACTTATGTCAATTCTAATTTACATTGTAATAAGGAACTATAGTAAGTGTGAACCGTGATGTAGGAACTAAGGGTGCTTTCTTCACTCCAGTCACTGACACGCAGTAGCCGGCCTCTTGTTTCTACTCATAGTGATTTTTAAATGATTTTATGACTCATCTTTATTAACCAAATACTATATAAAATACGGGATATATATAATATTTTATTGATTTTTTCTCTGTTATTCATTTATGTGTTATTGAAACGTGTCACATGCTTTAATACAACAACAAGAACAACAAGAACAACAATAACAATCATAATAATAATAATAATAATAATAATAATAATAATAATAATAATAATAATAATAATCATAATAATAATCATAATAAATGTAAAACGCTGAATAAACTTACTCTTTAATTAATTAGATAAAATACTTGTGTGGAGTTTTGGATGAAGTGAAGTCGAATGAAAAGGAGTAGAGTAGTGTAGTGGTGAAGGGCGAGGAGGAGGAGCTGGCGAGGAGGAGCTGGCGAGGAGGAGCTGGCGAGGAGGAACTAGCGATGAGGAGCTGGCGAGGAGGAGCTGGCGAGGAGGAACTAGCGAGGAGGAGCTGGCGAGGAGGAGCTGGCGAGGAGGAGCTGGCGAGACATTACACTCAAGCTGAAATTGTTTATTTATCCGGAAAATTCACAACACCACACTACAACATCAGTCACTCACACAACACTAAGCAAGGATAGATGGCGTCTTGAACATAGAAAATTTATCAAATACATCGTTACAATACACTAAGACGCGGTATTTACCTCACCTTATATCCTCAATTACCTGAAGCATTAAATTGACTTTGTTAGAGACATTTTGAAGTTAACTAAGATGGTGACTCATTATCATTACCCGCGGTCATATTAACATTTGATAAGTCTACATTGATAACTTCCTGGGTCAAAATTTACCTCGGGAAGCTCTGGTGTCAGTGAGAGAGAGTGAGAGAGTGTGAGAGAGAGTGTGAGAGAGTGTGAGAGAGAGTGAGTGTGAGAGAGAGTGAGAGAGAGAGTGTGAGAGAGTGTGAGAGGTGTGAGAGTGAGAGAGTGTGAGAGAGAGTGAGAGAGTGTGAGAGAGTGTGAGAGAGTGTGAGAGAGTGTGAGAGAGTGAGAGAGTGTGAGAGAGAGTGAGAGAGTGTGAGAGAGAGTGAGAGAGCGAGTGAGAGAGTGGAGAGAGCCTCACTCTATAGTATGTTTACCTTATACACGAAATATAATGAATAAAATAACTATATATATTCTCTATGTAAACTTGTATAATGATGGGATTAATAAAAAAAACAAGTTCATTATAAAAGAGACGTACAATAGTGTATTCAGTTCACTATAAAAGAGTTGCCATAATTCATTCAGTACAATGTAAACACCCCCCACCACCCCTCATTCTCCTTTTCATCAGTAGTGGTCACGAGGTGTACGTCATTATATGTACAGAACTGTACTTGTTGTTCAAACACCAGTTACAGCTGATCCAAACACACATACCTCTGTTTTGTCCAACTATAAGACAAGAATGTCGACCTTTAAAAACCCATACACCGTTTTAATCACAAAAAAAAGCTAAACAATCAACAAACCAAAACAAAAAATGGCAATATTCGCATCACTCACAAAAACAAAGGCTCTTACCCGCCTCTCTACCTGGTTTTTGTTCTAAGTTTTTATTATTATTATTTTTTTGTACTGCTATTTAAAATTCCTAAGCGGGCAAAAATCTATTACTTGGGATATGAATGAGGAAGGAAGGAAGGATGGAAGGAAGGAAGGAAGGAAGGAAGGAAGGAACAGAGTGGAATAGAAAAATGGTTGGTGGGATGGGTGATGGATGAGGGGAAAGATGGTAAGAAAGGCAGAGGAGGGGATGGAAGAAGGTAAGAGGGAAGAGATGGAACCTTATAAAGAGGAAGAAAAGAGGGAAGAATGAAAAAAAAGATAATGATGTGAAGTTAGTTACACGTGTTATAGTAACCACGGAGCGAGGAACTCACTTCGCCAGGTGAGGTAGCGAGGGTCACCAATCTTCAGAAAGTACTAAGTCATGCAGGCTTTCCAAACAAGAAATGTCGCTTTAATATTATCCTCACCGTCGGTTTAAGAGGTAATGGTCCCGAACAAAGGTTGGCGGATTCATTTTCGTGACCGGAAATACTTGGCAAACAACATTTTATGAAATATATCGAATAGCAGATTAATTTTTACCGTAGTGGTGAAGGTGAGTGACGATACGGAAGGGAGTAATTATATGTTAGTTTTCATTATAAATATCATACCATGAAACACTCGGCTGACTTTGATGAAAAAAAAAGTTGAAAAATCACGAAGGTTTATGACGGAAGGCAAGAGAATATTGAAGTAGAATACTGATTGATATACTTGTAAGTATTATCATTACCATAAAGGTATTGAGAGGTTTATGATCCTTGGTGAGGTAGTGAGGCTCCACACCTGCCCTCATTGTGCAGTACACGGGGGGAGGTGTTCCACTTGCTCTACTCTACCTGCATGACGCCCTCTGTTGTTCCGGTTTCACTTGATGTTATGACTCTGACTATCTCAATGAACAAATGAAAGATTATATGATATGTAGAAACACACACACACACACACACACACACACACACACACACACACACACACACACACACACATACTTGTCACAGATCCTCACATTAATTGTTTACGTAACAGGAACTAAGGAAGGATGTATAGTTATGGTGGAATCCAGGTGGAATTTCAGCACCTTCTCAACCACCAACTTTGTGTCGGTTCTTAAATCTGCCATTTAGTTAGTGTTGTCCTCCAGCCTTCGGGTGGTTGTGTTCCTTGATGTTAACAATTAATGTAGGAAACTTTTTAATCTGGTGGCCAGGTAGTGAGGAGGGTGAGGGAAGCGAGTCAATGGTGGCCAGCATGAGGTGGCGCTTCTGACTATCACTCCTCCGCCAGGTAATTGAGGATCAGGTGTGGATTCGAAGAATAATTGATCATAAGTCACTGATGTGTCTACCAGACACCGGTGGCTGCAGTATTGCCAAGTCACCAGGGTCGAGCAGCTTCCTGGAATGTTACGGTGTGTGCGCCTGGGTGAACCGAATATGGGGGTTGATTATGACCGGCTTATGGTCGACTTAAGGGTTTGTTCTCCACTAAACTGGAAGTTAAAGATGACATAAACCCACCTTAGGACCTGTGTGTGCCGCCGTGCTGGTGACGCAGGTAATTGTCTTCCACTCAAGCAGAAATCTTTGTAAGAGAACCTTAGGCCTAAATCAACCAATCTTGGGCCTACTTTGAGCTGCTGTTGGGATGATTCTTAAGGACTGACGAATTCACTGTTACATTACGACTAACTAAAGAAAGTGTCTATGTTCTTTACTGTTGACTTATCACGAATTCCCTGAACCATGTGGATGAGTTATGGTTTATCTTGAGACACTCTCCGGGTGTCAGTATCAATGGTGGTCTCAAGACACTCTCAGGACCTCTCTTCAGGGCTGACTGTAGAGGGTCTGTTGTGGTTATTGTCCTTTCGTCTTGGGGCCTGTAGACTACCTGCGTATCTCGAGGTCTGTAGACTATCTTTGAGTGTCTTGGGATCTGTAAGCTGTCTTTGCGTGTCTCGTGGTCTGTAGACTATCTTTGAGTGTCTCGTGGTCTGTGGACTATCTTTGAGTGTCTTGGGATCTGTAGACTATCTTTGCGTGTCTCGTGGTCTGTAGACTATCTTTGAGTGACTTATATTGTCTTCTGGCTTGTCTTTAGCTGTTTGAAGCCAGTTTGTTTCTCTTCTTTGTTTACATCAGCTGCCTAAGGTTAGTTAACAGTTAGCTTCAGGCCTGTGTGGATACCCTCTTAGAGATGTGAACTATGATGATGAAGGTACTTAAGTCGGTCGTCTCTGGTGCCCATACATACATACATACATACATACATACATACATACATACATACATACATACATACACAAAGATTAACCTTGACTCACTCTGTACTGTATATGTTTCAAGTGACTAAATGTACAACTTCACACAGTCTACCTTGAGTGCTGGGTGTTGAGTGCTGGGCCTTGGGTGTGCTGGGTGCTGAATGCTGGGCCTTGGGTGTGCTGGGTGCTGAGTGCTGGGTGCTGAGTGCTGGGCCTTAGGTGTGCTAGGCGGATGCTGAGGGCTGCCGAAGAGCTACCAAGGCTACCAAGGGTCCTGTGCCAAGGCTCCTCCCTAGACTATGCTACCTCTGTGTTTCGTCGATACAGAAGTCTTTTACACGGCTTTGTATATTTTCATTATATATCTATGACCCACTGGATTTATCTGTCTGTCTCTCTCTCTTTGTCTCTCTCTCCCTCTCTCTTTCTGCTTCTCTCTCTCTCTCTCTGTCTCTGTTTTTCCGTCTATCTGTCTGTCTCTCTCTCTTTGTCTCTCTCCCTCTCTCTTTCTGCTTCTCTCTCTCTCTCTCTGTCTCTGTTTGTCCGTCTATCCGTCTGTCTCTCTCTGTCTTGCACACTCTGTCTCTACCTTACATTAATGATATAGGGATATAAAAAAAATAGGAATTATACCAAAAATAAAATAAAATAAAAAAGCCCAAATTACAAATGTATAAGAATAATTAAAGAGCTAGGTGGTAAATCCTTAATTCTATAAATAATGAAAAAAATTAATTATATGTTTGTGAAAAGAATGAAAAAAAACTCCTTGTACGTAATAGGCAAATACTCAGTTATAATAGGGGATAAATAGGTTATGTTTAATAGGAAGGTTTGCTATATAAGAAGGCACTATACTTCCCTTTTCATACGTCAATTTATTTTACAAGTCTCTTATATCTTTTTGTATTTATCGATGAATATTTTTGTAATATATGCTAAGGAAAACACATACAGTAACTGGTTCGTCTTAAAGGGGTTAAAACACCTTAGTCTTCATCTATTTCATTTATTTATTTCAGATTATTTCATTGTCTTTGATTTTTTTCTTTTAATTCATCTAAACTTTGATTTTTTTTAAGTACAAGTGAATACATTGTTTTCCGCTGTTTTTAGTTGGCTGAAGTGTAGAATATTATACAACAACGACAATAACAACAACAACAATAACAACAACAACAATAACAACAACAACAACAATAACAACAACAACAATAACAACAACAACAATAATAATAATAATTTATCACATCGATATTAATCAATTATGTTATTATCCTTCACAAACGTCCACTTAAGCGTTGCCTATCAGTTACCCCTTAAGCGCCAACCCCAAGTTACTCCTTAATCTCCATCTCCTTCAGTTAACCCTTAAGCGTTGTCCTTAAATCATCCCTCAAGAGTTACCTCGGTTTACCCTTTTGGAGGTACACCAACTTCTCCCTTAAGCACTGCCCCAACTTGCCCTTAAGCACTGCCCCAACTTGCCCTTAAGCACTGCCCCAACTTCTCCCTTAAGCACTACCCTAACTTGCCCTTAAGCACTGCCCTTCCTCCCCTCTCCTCTCCCTTCCACCGTCGCCATTCAAGAACAAATAAGTGGAGAGGCAGCTGCGTCGAGGTGGGCAAGTGTGGGTAGGGGTAGGCAGGTTGGGGCAGCGAGGGGTGAATACGGGATGACTGGGGCATGCTGGGACAAGTATGGTATAAGTAGGGCAGCCTGGGGCAAGTGTGAACAGGATGAAGCAAGTGCCAAAACCAAGGATGGGTAGGATGAAGCAGGTAGGTAGGATAGGGTAGGTAGGATAGGGTAGCCGTGGGTAAGCTGGAGCAGGTAGGATGGACTGAGTTGGTTGATGGAGAATGGGCGGGGCGAAGGAGCCAAACAGGGTGGGATGGGAGGCCGAGGGGTCAAACTGGTAGAGGTAAGGCCGGGGTGTTGGGGTGGTGAAAACTGGGCGGGGCAGACGAGGGGAACAGGTAATGCAAATGTGGTGGGGCTGGGGGGAAAGGATGGGGGGTAATGCAAATGGGTGGGGGTGGGTCAGAAGGGGGCGTAGTGGATCAAATTTGGGCGGGGCAGGGATGGAGGGAGGGGGGTAGCAGGTAATGTACATTGGGCGGGGCGGGGCCACATGAGGGCGGGAAGGGTCAGATTGGGCGGGGTGGGTCAGGGCACCGGGTGGGGCAATAAAGTCGACGGGGTAGAGGACCAGCAGGGTGGGTGGGTGGGTGGGTGAGGGTGGCAGGCAGACAGACAGGCATTCTGCCCCACTGGCCGCCAGAAACGACGTAAATCTGGGTCCAGACTCAAATTAAAATCTAATACATTATAATCACAACTGTCGCGGGCACAAACAAGCCAGCGAGGAGAGGCGACGTTCCCTCCTGACCAAGACGGAGGAAGAAAAAGACCCAGAGGAGAGGATCCTGGGAACCGACGTGCTCCTGTGCTCCTCCGCCTCTGGAACTTAACAACTCGTCCTCTAAGGGCCACTTTTGACTGCCATCTGGCGCCTCTAGACCCCTGTGGTCCGGGTGACCACATACTGGCCCGTCCAAATGCAACTTTGATGTAGGAAACAACGTCGGAATGGATTTTGTACCTCCGTTATGCCATCGTTAGTTTAGGCTGAATTTTCCGTTGCACTGGGCGCCCGTCATGGCGTTATGGAACAGAACAGCACATACCCAGACGCTGGCGACGTAAGCTTCTCTTCCAGCACAAGAACCTGAGACTTAGAACCTTATGAATGGGTGAATTACGGCTCAAAATGAGGCCGGAGAGAATAGGGGGTTTGAGCCCTGAGTGTGGGGTGGTGGGTGCCCCCGTCCGGGTGAATAGCGTAGGTAGCGCCCGGTTCCTAATGCAGTACCCACCTCTGTCTCCCGACCCTCGTCTGGGGCCAGGACTTTGGCTTGCTGGAAACAAAAATGCGAATATATCTTTGGAGATAATGCTATTGTACTAGTACGTATGATCCATCAACACACAGCATGTAAACTTGGGTACGGTCCTATTTTTTTACGCCAGAGGATTGACGTATGAGTTATGTTGTCTTTGTACTGTTAGTATATACTACCACCATTACCATCACAGTAGTCTTGTATCAACTGATATATGTACGAGTTTACAGTATTTCTTGAAGGTAAACTAGTACACTGTATTATACCATGACTACCGTACCTGGAATAATAATAATACACAGGCCGAATAAATAAAAAAAAAAAAAAAATGAGGTTTAAGATGAAACTAATCTACCAGTTAGAAGAATAATATTACCTAACATGGAGAGAGAAATGTTAAATACTGACAATATACTAAAATGTATGTTAGTCTGTTGTTAAAATTTACTAGATCATGACGGCAGATATTTTCCATTTACAGTTTTACAGCAGACATTAGCATACACCCAAACAGAACGTGAACCACCCGGACACAGAAAAATAAACCGGGAATGCAAACAAATCAAAGGTGGGGGGTGGGGGGGGGCATTGATCCTCTCTAACTGTGGAATTTACAAAGTTGTTGGTTCTTAAGGTCACAAGGGAGCAGTGCAAACCCCGGAACTACTGAGGCTGTTTACTACTGCTGAGGACAATATTCAACAAAAGGGAATTCAAGATGTTAAGTTCACAATTGGTGTTTGTTGTAATTATTTAATGATCATGAAGGGACACAATAGTAGTATTATGTTCACGTGTAGATTATTAAACTTCCCACTTGAGAGTCGAGGTATAGCTCAATGGTGTTCACTCCAGAGTCTTGATGTGAAGAAAGGTAGAGAGAAACACACACACACACACACACACACACACACACACACACACACACACACACACACACACACACACACTCCCTAACACTGCCTTCGTGAGATAAATAAAATATAACTAAATGAAAAAAAAAATAAATAAAAAGATAAAAACATCATTAGAAAATACTGTAGCCAAATACCTAAGAGATAATTAGTTAGAAGTGTATTTTATAACCAAATTTAATGAGTTATATTTCAATGCCGTGTTTTGAAGGTTAATGGTACAAAAAATATTATTAAAGCTATTTTTAAAGGCTTTTTTTTTATGAGTATTTCTTAAGTGTAAGTCGTGTTGCTCTCTCTCTCTCTCTCTCTCTCTCTCTCTCTCTCTCTCTCTCTCTCTCTCTCTCTCTCTCTCTCTCTCTCTCTCTCTCTCTCTCTCTCTCTCTCTCTCTCTCTCTCTCTCTCTCTCTCTCTCTACCACCAGGTTTCACTTAACTTAAAATAAAACAAAATAACTCTTACCTGATGTGTTAAACCGTCTATAAAACCAAACAAAACAAAACACTAATAAATTTATATAATAACTAAACCACATTCTGTTTTTATTTACAAGACTTTATACTTAAGAAAATAAATATCTATTCCACAATTTTCCTTGATAAACAACTCTTAGTGTATAACTGAAATAATAATTCCTTCAGCATTTAATAAACCAGTATAAAACAAGTTTGGTGTTGTTTATGTGGTTTAATGGCCCTCAGTACCTGGTTTATTACGGCTGAATTGATACATACATCAACAATTAATTTCTTCCTTATATAATTCTTAACATATAATTTCCTTTTACATCATTATTTTTTTAAAGTAAGTCAAACTATCTGTTATTTTATGGTGAATATAATGAATTGTCCTAAAATTATATAAAAGTGTAGAGAAATTAATGTTCTGTGGCCTTAGTGCATAGAGGGTATTATTGATTCCTTTATAGGCGATCCAGTGGTAGGGTAGGGTAGGTTAGGTTAGGTTAGGTTAGTGGTTGGTGGTTGGTTAGTGTTAGGTTAGGTTAGGTTAGTGGTTGGTTAGTGTTAGGTTAGGTTAGGTTAGGTTAGTGGTTGGTTATTTCTGTTTATACCAATGACAGTAGTACTTTATGTAGTGTTGTAAGTGGGTGATAGTGACGTACATACACACAGACAGCCACACACACACATACAGACACACACACACACACAGACACACACACACACACACAGGCACACACACACACACTCACATAAATACATACACTGTAACAAGGTATTTATTTATTTTTCCTACTTGATGTAATGGATGGTGTTCAAAATTATTATTATTATTATTATTATTATTATTATTATTATTATTATTATTATTATTATTATTATTATCATGCCATTGTGTATTGATAATGGTGATAGTGGTGATAGTGGTGATGGTAATGGTGGTAGTGATGATGATGGTGATGGTAGTAGTGGTAATGGTGATGATAGTGATGATGGTAGTAGTGGTAGTGATGATGGTGGTGGTATCATTAGTAATAGTAACCATATCAGTGGTATTGGTGTAATAGATGGTTGGTAGTTGTGGTGGTGATAACTGTGGTTAATGGTGAAGTATACAAAGTGATAAGGTGGTTATGGTAGTGACAATTATGGTATGGAGAGGATGGTAGTCGTGATTAGGATGGTCATGTTCGTGACAATGGTGCAATAATAGGTTTGGTAATGGTATAATGGTGGGTCTGGTAGCGGTATTGGCAATGGTAATTTGGTAGATATGGTAGTACAGTGGGCATAATAGTGGTTGGTATGGTAGCCGTGGTAGTAGTAATGGGGGTATGGTGGGCTTGATAGTGGTAGGTATGGTAGCTATGGTAGTAGTAATAGGGGTAAAGTGGGCATGGTAGTGGTAGGTATGGTAGCCATGGTAGTAGTAATAGGGGTAAAGTGGGCATGGTAGTGGTAGGTATGGTAGCCATGGTAGTAGTAATAGGGGTAAAGTGGGCATGGTAGTGGTAGGTATGGTAGCCATGGTAGTAGTAATAGGGGTATGGTGGGCATGGTAGTGGTGGTGCGGGCACGCGGACGTGGGACCCAAATCCTTTGTAGAGGGGCGCCCTTCCTCCCCCTCCCTGGCCCGTCGCCCCCACTCCGTTTCTTTCTTTAGCCAGCTGCTCTGGCCACCACCGTCTGCCCTCCTGCCCTCCTGCCTTGCCCTTCCCTGCCCTCCTGCCCTGTCCTGCCCTGCCTTCCTGCCATGTTTGCCTCTCAAGCCCTGCACTCCTACCTTCTCCCCTCTTGACCTACCGTGCTGGCCTACCCTCTTACCCAGTCCTGTAATTCTGTCCTGCATTTTCCTCCTATCTTGCCCTGCACTGCTTCCCTGCCTTGCCCTTCCCTGCCACGCCCTACTCCGCCCTGCCCTTCTACATTCAGTACTCTGCCATGCCCTTCTATAACGCCCTACCCTATCCTGCCATGCCCTTCTATAACGCCCTACCCTATCCTGCCATGCCCTTCTATAACGCCCTACCCTATCCTGCCATGCCCTTCTATGACGCCCTACCCTATCCTACCTGGCTCTATCCTCCTATAGCCTGATTTTCTCTCCTGCCATTCTCACCTCTGCTTTGTCCTCTTTACCTTGCCCTTCCAACATACCCTCCTACTATCCCTTCCTTCCCTTCCTTCCTTCCTTCCTTGTCTTTCCCTTCTACCCTCAACCTACCCTCCACCCTCGGCCTGCCCTCCACCCCTCAACCTGCACCCTCCACCCCTCAACCTACCCTCCCACCCTCAACCTGCCACTCACCCCTCCAACCAACCTTCCCACCCCTCAACCTACCCTCCACCCTCTGACCTGCCCTCCACCCTCCAGCTGCCTCCCACCTCAACCTGCCCTCCACCCCTCAACCCTCCCCACCCCTCAACCTGCCCCTCCTCCACCCCTCCAACCTGCCCTCCCACCCCTCAACCAACCTTCACCCTATTACCCCACCTCGCCTGCCTCCACCCCAACCTGCCTCCACCCCCCCAACCACCCCTCCACCCCTCGACACCTCCCACCTTAATCTCAACCTCTTCACCTCCCTCCTCTTCTACACTATCTCTCTCCCACCTCCCTATCATCCATTCTTCCTCCCCACATACCATCCTTCCCCCCCCTTCCCCTGACCCCCCTTCCCCCTGACCCCCCTCCTCCTCTTTTCCCTCTTCTTCCCCTCTCAGACGACCTCCTTCCCACCCCTCCCTCTCCTGCTCCACCCCTTACATAGGCTATTCCACCATACGCTCCCCCTCCCTGCCCTCCTCACTCCTCTCACTGCCTACCATCGCTTCCTCCTTCCCTCTCAGAACGCCCTCTCACCCCATAGGACACTTTTACACCCCCTGGCATCCTTTTCTCAACTACTAGGACTCCCTCTTACTCCCCCTCACTCCCTAGGACCTCTCTCACTCCCTAGGACTCTCTCTCACTCCTTAGGACTCTCTCTCACTCCCTAGGACTCTCTCTCACTCCCTAGGACTCTCTTTCACTCCCTGGGATCCACTCTCACTGCTAGGATTCCCTCTAACTCCCCAGGACTCCCCCTCACTCCCGAGGATTCCCTCTCACTCAGAATCCCTCTCAGTCCCCTTTATCCCCTGGTCACCCCTCTTTCCTACATCTCCCTCCTCTTCCCTTAAGGATTCCTTCACTCTCCTACGTCCCCGTCTCCCCTCCCCAAGGACTTCCCCTTCACTCTCAAGGGCTCTCAACTGGATCCTACAGACTCCTACACCCCACAGTGGCCTCTCTCGGTCGACCCCTCTCTTCTTGGTTTTCTTCCCCCTCTTTATCCCTCTCTCCTCATCTTTCTCCCTCCCTCTCCTCCTTCATTCTTCCTTTCCCTCCATTCTTATTTTTTATTTCCTTTATTTTTGTTTTATTCCCTTTGCATCTCCTTTTGGCCCTCTCTTCTTCACCCTTCCTATCCACTCTTCATTTCTCCTCTAACTCTATAATTTATCTCCTCCTTCTCCTTTTCTGTAGCTCTTCTCTTCTTCCTTTTTTTTTATCTTTTACCTCCTTTCTAGTTTTCTTCGTTTTTCTCTCTCTTCTTCTCCCTTTTTATTCATGTTCCTACTTACGTATCTCTGTCTTCATCTCTCTTTCCTTACCATTTTTTGTTCATTATTTCCCCCCTTTCTCATACCCTCTTCTACTCACTATTTACAATATCCTTTCAACTCTCTCTGTCTCTCTCTCTCTCTCTCTCTCTCTCTCTCTCTCTCTCTCTCTCTCTCTCTCTCTCTCTCTCTCTCTCTCTCTCTCTCTCTCTCTCTCTCTCTCTCTCTCTCTCTCCATCCCATGTAAGCAACCCTTAGTGTCTAATTGTCTGATGTCACATGTAAGCAAAAACTAACAACACTACCATAACAACACAACACTACCATAACAACACAACACTACCATAACAACACAACACTACCATAGCAACACAACACTACCATAACAACACTACCATAACAACACAACACTACCATAACAACACTACCATAGTCCATTTTCTATGTACTTTAGTGAATCAGAATCCATAGTTTCATTTGATTTCCATTCGATTTTTTATATATCATTAATTTTACGATATTTTGAACGATATAAAATGATAAAGGTCTTGTATTTAGTTAAGGGATTTTAAGGGAATATTTCAGGTCCCTAAGTCTCCCAATGAGGTCTCCAAGCCAGGTCTCCAAGCCAGGTCTCCAAGCCAGATCTCCCAGGTCCCCCAGGTCCCTAAGCCCCCAACCAGGTCTCCAGGTCTCCAATCCCCCAATACACAATCTTTACCTCCTCCCTCTCACCTCTTCCTCCCTCTCACCTCTCCCTCCCTCTCACCTCTCCATCCCTCTCACCTCCCCCTCCCACTCACGTATCCTTCCCTCTCACCTCTTCCTTCCTCTCACCTCTTCCTTCCTCTCACCTCTTCCTCCCTCTCACCCCTCCCTCCCTCTCACCTCTCCATCCCTCTCACCTCCCCTCCCACTCACGTATCCTTCCCTTTCACCTCTTCCTTCCTCTCACCTCTTCCTTCCTCACCTCCTCCTCCCTCTCACCCCTCCCTCCCTCTCACCTCTCCATCCCTCTCACCTCCCCCTCCCACTCACGTATCCTTCCCTTTCACCTTTCTCCCCTGAAGCCATATATTTTCTCATTGGATTTAAATGAAATAAACGACCCTGGAAGACCTAAGGGACCAGGAATCCTCTGACCATTCCAGGAAAATCCTCAGGTCTGGAAAAAAAAAGAAACGTGTAGTATACTGGACGATGACACGATTTAAGTACTCTGATCCTCTGTACCTGTATCTTACCTGTATTTTTATCTTTGTCTGTAATTACCTGTATATGTGTCTCTTAACTACCTGTATCTGTAGTTACCTGTATGTGTCTCTTAACTACCTGTATCTGTACCTCTGACTGTAATTGTACCTTTATCTAAACCTGTACCTGTGATTGTAACCTGTATATGTACTTGTAACCGTAACTTCATATACACCTGTAACTGTACCTGCACCTGTAACTGTACCTGCACCTGTAACTGTACCTGTAACTGTACCTGCACCTGTAACCTGTATCTGCATTTGCACCTGCACCTGTAACTGTACCTGCACCTGTAACTGTACCTGCACCTGTAACTGTACCTGTACCTGTAACTGTACCTGTACCTATACCTATAACTGTACTTGCACCTGTACCTGTAACACACCATCATCACTATACTCCATCCATACTTTATTTATTATTCTCTTACCTCCTCTTTATTACCTTCTCTTACCTCTCCTCTTTCGTTAATCTATGCGTTTATGTAAATTGAAACACCAAAGGATAATATTTATTGCTTTTGTATTTACTAAAGCTAATATCATCTACTTAATTCAGTATTTTTTGTTATATAGTGATATTTTTTTGTATTTTATTAAGTTTTATTTACTTATTTTCAGTTTTCTTATCCATATTTTTATTAATTTTAGTTTTCTTTAGTTTTCATTCTCTCTCTCTTCCTTAGTTATCGTTTATTATTATTATTATTATTATTATTATTATTATTATTATTATTATTATTATTATTATTATTATTATTATTATTATTATTATTATTATTATTCATCTCTTTAGTGGGTTATAGTAACAAACCACAACGCCTTATTCTATCACATTGAGTCACTCTGAGTCATTCTGAGATCACACTAAGTCACACTGAGTCATTCCGAGTCTCCTTGAATCACACTGAGCTACACTGAATCATATGAATCATTTTGAGCCACCCTTAGTCACACTGAGTCACAATGAGTCACACTAAGTCACACTGAGTCAGGAAGGTCTAACTGTATGGCCCTTGTGACTCATAAATCGTCCAGCTGCACGAGAACAGTGACGATTCGTAAGACTATGAGTTACCATTAACGACTCGTATTATCTCATTGACTCAACATGAAATATATTCCTGCATGTACTTATTATACACGAAATATACTCCCAGGAGCCTTATATCTTCCTTATTGTAATATATCAGGATACGAGTTAGTGTTGATATGGTCATTGAAATACTTGAAATATACTGTAACTGTATTTCAGATTTCATAGAGTTTTGAATCTATTAAAATATATTATTTTACCTAACGGAGAAATTATAACCTAACCTAACCTAACCTAACCTAACCTAACTCTTAATAAAAATAATAAAAAAATAATTAGAAAAAATCACGTGAATATATATTAGTAACTGTAGTTGATAAATGATACTATATTCACCCTTATTTCTCAAGTCTCTAGAGGTTAATTATAAGATATTTTATTGTTATTACATGTGATTACCTGTATTATAAAGTACTTAGTAATTAATTAATATTATTCTCTTAAATTTGTGTTATTTTGTAATATTTATTTATTTTTATTTTTTTACTTCTGTTTTTTTTATTATATATTATTTTACACTTATGTACTTATGGATATGACTATTAATAGACCCTTGTACGGTAATAAATACACTCTGTTGACTCAAGTTTGTAATTGGTCCAAATATTATCAAAGGAAGCTTATAATTGGTCGAGTCTGCCGGGTGGATATGTCATTGATCAATTTGAACCTTTTTATTATTATTTTAAGATATTTACGTTATCAACATGTTTAGGTTAGGTTAGGTTAGGTTAGGTTAGGTTAGGTTAGGTTAGGTTGTTTAATCATCATGTGAAATAAGTTGGGGTCACACACACACACACACACACACACACACACACACACACACACACACGGGTGTTGGTGACCAGCAACTTACTCGACCAGACGTGTCTTTCTATGAAGGGTGAGACTCGTTAAGTGGCCGCCAGCTGCCTTCCTCCTCCTCCTCCTTCTTCTTCTTCTTCTTCTTCTTCTTCTTCTTCCCCCCCCCCCGTCCTTGGTCTTCTTGTTATTCCTTGTCATGTTGGTGTTTTAGCTGTTGTTCCTTCGTCTTCTACCTTTCATGTCTCTTTTCTTCTTCTTCTTCTTCTTCATACATTCTTCGTATTTATCTTCGTCTTAACATTGTTCTTCTACTTTCGTCTTTTTCTTCCTCACTCATTTTTTATTTATTTTTATTTTATTAGTTGTTCTCTCTCGTTCATCTTTGACCCCCTCTTCCTCCCCCTTCTCTTCCTCCCCCTCCTCCTCCTCTTCCTCCTCCTCATCATCATCATCATCATCTTTCATCATCATCATTCATCATCATCACTGTTCGTCTCTTTTCTTTCATTTTTCTCGACAATATCATCAAATTTACTTCATTTTTTGGTATTATTGAGACTCCCAGGCGTCGTTAGGTTTGGTTAGGTTTGGTTAGGTTAGGTTAGGTTTGGTTTGGTTAGGTTAGGTTAGGTTAGGTTTGGTTAGGTTAGGTTAGGTTTGGTTTGGTTAGGTTAGTCTTCTATAGCGTCCAAGACAGAGGAGCCCTAACGCCAGGTCCTCTCTCCTCCAGGGCATCCCAGAGGCCCCAGGCAATCCTTCCAACCGACCACCTCCCCTCTCCTGAAAAGGGTCTTCCTTCCTCCCTCCTCCTCAACCCCTCCTACCTTTCCATGCCCTCCCCACCCTTCTCCTACCCTCCAGTCTTCTACCCGTGCCTTCCTCCCCCTTTCTCTCCTCACCCAGCCCTGCCCTTCCCCCCTCTCCCGCTCCCCACGACAAGATCTCCATTCGGTCCCTTCCAACTCCCTCGTTATAACCAGTTACCGTCCCTCTCCCCCTTTACCTTCCCCTGCCTTGTGTTCCTCCCCCTCTTCTTCCCTCTCCTCCCCACCCTCCCAGCCCTCCATATCTCTCCCCACCCTCCATGTCTCTTCCCCCACCCCTTAACCCACTACAGTTCCATGCCACTCCTCTATCTACCCCACCCCCTCCACCCAACCCCCTACTCCGCCTTCCATCTTTACCACCTCCAGCTCTAACCAGTCACCAGAAGGGGTCCCAAAACCTTACCCTGAGGAACGCCAGAGTCTTTGTGCTTAATGGTGACTCCTTCAGATATTCAAATAAATACTTTTTTTGTAAATACTTTCTTGCTATACTTTCTCTTCACTTATCTATTACATCGTTAACGAGTTTATAAACATAACGATAACAAATACATAGAATAATTTAGTTGTATAATGAGAATATTTTTCAGCTCAATTACCCCGGTGCGCGTGGGAAAGAAGTGTACATTATGCGCGCAGCTGAGACGTGAGAAATGATTAAGTGCCAGATGACTGCCTTCACTTTTTCGCTCACCAATTTATCTCATCAACATTTTTTTTTCCCACGGTGTCTTGCATCTTCTGGCAACCATGGCGAGATAACATTTTGTTGTGTGGAGAGAGAGAGAGACAGAGACAGACAGACAGACAGACAGACAGACAGACAGACAGACAGACAGACAGACAGACAGACAAACACCCCCTAAACACCCATAAAACACCCCAACTGAGGTTAAAAAAAAAATAAAACCCTAAAACATAGATTAGAAAACTCGTCGACTCACAACACAGGAAACGGAAGAGAAATTTCCCCGCCATTGAACCAATCATCTGGGGATATTTCTTAAAGCCTCGGGGTGGGGTGGGGGAGGGGGGTATTTTAGGGAAAGTCTGATGGGCCGTGTTGGATATTTGATCATCGACTTAAGAATTAATCTGTTCGGTTCTTTGTTCGGTTTGGGTATAGAAAATGGCTCCTTACGTTGTACTTAATATAAATAGTTGTTTGTGTGACGCCAGGTAGGCCTAGGTAGGAGTGATATATTCTAAATGAGAGGGAGAGAGAGAGAGAGAGAGAGAGAGAGAGAGAGAGAGAGAGAGAGAGAGAGGCTGGTTGGTTGGTTGGTGTGGGCCGGATGCCGCCTCTCTCTATCACCCCACCATAGACCTACTCCTCTTCTATTTTTCCATCTATGTTTGTGTTGTGGATCTTTGCCTCCCGCTGCGTCTCTGTCACACACCAGCCTCACCCTCACCACCCTACGTCACAAGGCCCATACTCCCCTGTCCACGCTTCCGCCTGCTTTACAATGCTTTGTGAAATATGATTGGTGGAGCATAATTCAGTAATCCCATTATGGTGCTGTGAGAGTCTTGCTGTGATTCACCGTTCTGATTTTGATCTCCTTTCGCACTGTAGGTATTTTTGTTGTTGTTGTTTGTTGTTGTTTAAAGGTCTTTTTATTTAGATGGATGACTGGAAGAAATTATGTGGTTAAGAGGTGTTCAACAGGTAAGGATAGGTGAAGTGAGGGTAATATAGGAGTGTTTAATTTAGTAGTGTACCTGTGTATACTAGTAGTGATGATGATGATGATGATGATGATGATTATTGATGAGGTGGTGATGGTGATGAACGTGATGATGATGATGATGATGAGGACAGATTCTAGTGAACTTCATCACTCTTGGCACTTAACTTTCCCAAGACAACTACGAGTATATTAACTTACCACAATTCCACCACATCACATCATCCCCTACCTCCCCACCACACCACATCATCCCCTACCTCCCCACCACACTCCCCCCTACCTCCCCACCACACTACAACATCCCCTACCTCCCCACCACACTACAACCACACCACACCCTCACACCACACCACCACAAACACATCACCACCTCTCTATCTCATCACACACCCCCGGATAATCCCCCAATATACCCTCCCCTTCCCCCCAGAGAGCATGAAGTACCCCAGAATCCCTCCCTACATCTTCTCTACACCTCCAGGGCAGCCTCTCCTCCTCCTCCTCCTCCTCCTCCTCAATGAGACAAGTAAAGTACTCAGATAATAGGATTAAAACCCTCTACAATGTGGCTCTAGCTGGTGTTTACATTCCCTCTGTTGTTGATGCGGTCAGCTGATCAAAACACCTGCTGACACCACAACAGCTGATTCACAACAACATCCGCCTCCCCACGACTCAAGAGAAACACTTTGGTCTCGTTTAACTCGTGGGAAGAGAATTGCACGTTGAGGTGATGAATTTATTTGTGGGTTAAAAGTTGGTTTTTTCAGCTGTATGGGTGTGATTTGCTTTTGTTGTTGTTTTTGTTGTTGTTTGTTGTTTTGTTTGTTGTTTTGTTATTAATGTTGTTGTTATTGGTGTTGTTTTATTGTTGTTAATGTTGTTTTGTTATTTTATTGTTGGTGTTATTATTTTGTTGTTGTTGTTGTTATGACTAAGGGAGCGATTGTGTTCAGATTGTGATAACAGTAATAGGCTTAATTGTATAATTATCACTCGAGTAATTATTTGGCTTCGGATGATTATAATTTCTATAATTACCTCTAATTGTCGGTGACGTAATTGAATAGCTTCTGGTAATCATAAATGCCATAATTATACGTAATTATCAGTGACGTAGTTCTGATAATAATTAATAACTGCATGAACCGTATATAGCTGTAGGATGGGATAATAATTCCTGGTAACTCGGTTCACCAATTATAAAATGATGACGTCTTTCACTTTTCACAAACTACCTACGTCATTTCCTCTTACCTGTTAACAAGGAAACGTATTTACAACTGAGTCTCGGTACTAATTTGCCGCCATATTGTTCTCCACCTCAAGTTCATGGGTTTACGTGAGGTAGGTTAGGTTAGGTTAGGTTTAGGTTAGATTAGGTTAGGTTAGGTTTTTCACATCTTCAATTAGTTGCGGCAATCTCTCGTAAACACTACGGTAAAGTGACTAAACTGTGATGGTTATTAGTAATCTTGTCATACTTATACTTAGGTTCTGTTTATAAGTGTTTTTACGTATAGTATTTAAGTGTGTTTATATATTTTAAGTATTACTGTATATACTATAGTGCTGTATCATATACTTATTTAGATACTGTAGTGTAATTAAGTGCTACTATTATACTTAAAATGCTGTAGTTTTAGGCCTTCTATCACACTTGTATTTATAGATTTTTTTTTAAGTTACTGGATATCAAAATCATCTTCATTATTGTTGACTTAAATTAAACACAACAGCTTTGAATGTTTCCGAAATATATGACACTCTAGATGACTGGTTCTTAGTATATCCAGTTCAAGTATTAAAACAAGGTCAAGGGTTACTATCGAGGTTGAGTATTTATGATCACAGTATTGCTTTTCAAAGGTCATTATCATACAAGAGAGGTCACGATTGGTATATATATATATATATATATATATATATATATGCTCCATCATCATCATCATCATCATCATCATCATCACCATCACCATACTACTACGGCTACTACTACTACTTATAATAATAATAATAAAGAACTAAACCTTTTAACTCTTAAGCACATGACAAATTAACACCATTATAATATTATATATATATATCAACTTACACAACTCTGTTATTATTATTATTTTAACCCAACATAAGAATACAATTTATACAAAAGCCAAGAGAAAAAAAAAATAATAGTGAGTACAATTTTTAACTTGACAAAATAATTATGACCACGTTAATTAGTTTACTATAAGCCTGTGTAAAAGTTTATTTATAAATAATAAATTACATTATAATAGATGGAATTAAATTATCATGTGGATCTTATTAGTCTAATGTCGCAACTAAACCAACTAAACCAAATTAATTAAAAAGTTTGTGGGGGTAATTAACGAGAAATCAGTAATTTTAGTAAAAGTAGATATATTTTGACTGACTGATGCATGTGTGGTTCAGTGAGTCGAACATTTTTTTTTGTGAATGTTAATGTTGTGTGTGTGTGTTTTTTTTTTAATTATTGTAGGAAATGATGTTGATAATAGTTAATAATTAGATAGAATGTTTAGGATTATGTTAGGGTATTATTCTGTAGGAGATGTTATACGTGTTTCTCTCTCTCTCTCTCTCACACACACACACACACACACACACACACACACACACACACACACACACACACACACACACACACACACACACTATAAAACAGATTTAATCAACCAATAATCTCCTTATCTTCCCCTACCTCGACCTCCTCATCCTCCTTCTCATCCTCCTTCTCATCCTCCTTCTCATCCTCCTTCTCATCCTCCTTCTCATCCTCCTTCTCATCCACAAAGAGAATAAAAGGAAGAAAAATGAGGAAAAAAAATCTACCTCTAGGAGAAGTAGATGAGTTTACATCCTTGACAGTGATAAGGGTGCACCAATGAACGACTCTCTCCCTGTACCTCCCTATCTCCCTCCCTCACCCTCTCTCTCTCCCTCACCACCACCATCCAAACCACCAATTACTTCTCAAGGGTCATCGCTCGCGCTGCTAACGACCCCAAGCCCTCAATTATCCTGTTTTGGAGAACGATTGTTAGGATTACGTGTATGGTATTGAGTTGTTGAACTATCGTGTACTAAAGATGCTCATTAGAAGGAAGTCTCTTAATAGGGGAGAGAGAGGGATGATGCTAGCGAGGAGATTAAGTGAGTGAGTGAGTGAGTGAGTGAGTGAGTGAGTGAGTGAGGGAGTGAGGGGTTAAGTAAGTGAGTGAGGGGTTCATGTGAGGGGTTTTTAAGTATGGGAGAGGTTCATGTGAGGGGTTTTTAAGTATGGGGGGTTCATGTAAGGGGTTTTAAAGTATGGGAGGGGTTTGAGGGAGGGGTTTAATTGAGGCAGAGGTTTAAAATACAGAGGGTTTAATTGGGACCTCATAGCGGGTTTAAGCCAAGGGTTTAGTGACAGGTAAACAAACGGCCATAAGGTTTAGAATATGAACCCAACGAGAAGGACAAGTTAATGGTTTAAGTTCAAGGTTTAATCTCAGGATAGAGGTTAATTTTGAGGGTTTAAGCCGGGGGTTTTTGAGTGAAGGAGTTAGCTGTTTTAAGGAGACGAATAGAGGAAGAGGTTGGAGGCTAGAGAGAGAGAGAGAGAGAGAGAGAGAGAGAGAGAGAGAGAGAGAGAGAGAGAGAGAGAGAGACTGCTGGACTGTTCTTTAATAATTTTCACTATGATATCAACTTTAAGATATAAATAATAATAATAAAAAAAAATAATAATAATACTGATAATTATAATAATAATGCATCACAAATCCTCTCAACCAATCATAATCGACGATCTCATCTATATGGTGTTGTGTATGGCTGGCAGCGTACAGGAGAGGTAACTTCAGGCAGCCCTTCACAACAACCATCTCCCAACGTTCACATATATCTATATATTTTTTTTTGTGTGTGATCTAAATACATGTGATATGATCTTGGTGATAGAGCATAGGCCTACCTGTCCCTAACCCAGGTGGGCTAATTACCTGTCCCGCTAAAGGTCACCCAGGTGGTATAAGAGGCTTTAGTCAGGGCATTTAATATTTACCCTCATTTAAATTTCACTTATTTTTCTATGATTTTTTTTTCGTAGTTATTCAGTTTATTTTAATTATTTTTTTTAGTATGAAGGTAATTTTTAAAAATTTATTTTATATATTTTTTTATTTTTGTCGTGTTGTTTTGACGTATATGTAAGAATTTTTAAATGTATTTTTTATTTATTTATTTATTTATTTTAGTTCTGGTTGGATGGAGAGGTGAGTGGTAGAGGCGTCTGTGTTCGTTGGTCATTCTCGAGTGGAGGATGAAGGGAGCTGAGGAGGAGGAGGCTAAAGACCTTACCAGATTAGGGTAATCGGACGCTGGCGGGAAGACCTGGGTGTTTTGTTTCACTGATACAAGCAAGATAACCAGACTTTACTGGGGTATATAACAGCCTTCCCCCCCCATGAACCTCCCTTGAACCCCCCTGAACCCCCCTGAACCCTCCCTTCCCCCCCTTTCACCTCCCCAGATGGTCTATTGGGGCGCTCCTGTGCACACCCAGAGGACACACACAAAAAAATAGTGTTTCTACCACCCTTTTTGCTTCAAGATCTCCCAGAAGATTAGGAAATAGCCTCGATTAAGAATGGAATTGTAGTAAATCATTGGGTTTCTCGTCTCTCTTTCCCTCGGTACTGGTAAGAGGAGCTGCTACACTTGCTACTGAGTCTGGGGGCTGGACTCTTTGGCAATTAGTGCTGTAAAGGAGAGAGTGAGAAAGTGAGAGAGAGGGAAGAAGGATGGGAGGGAGGGAGAGAGGGAGGGATTGAGAGGGAGGGGGTGAGGGAGAGAGGGAGGTATGGCTTATACGATGTTTGTTTTGTGAAGTGTTTAATGATAATGTTTATATATGTTTTTTGTCGAAATTTGATATATGTATAGAGTCAGTAAATCAAGAGTGTGTGTGTGTGTGTGTGTGTGTGTGTGTGTGTTTTATTATCACTTACTCCTATGTGTGTTAATACATTTATGTGCACATGTAAGTATCTCATCCACACTCGGTACAGACTATGTGCACATGAGAGGTTGAGAGAAGGATCAGGTCAGGTACACAGCATCAGTCTACAGGTATTAATGACTCCTCACCTGTGTTGAAGTCTCTCCCTCTCTTATCTAGATGCTACAGAACCCATGCTACAGATCACATGCTACTGAACCCATGCTACAGAACCCATGCTACAGATCAAATGCCACATAACCCATGCTACAGAACCCATGCTACAGAACCCATGCTACAGAATCCAGATTAACAATTCATGCTGCAGAACCCACTTACAGAACCCATAGAACAACCAACCCACCACAAAACACAAGCAACCACCACACAACCAACCACCCAACCACCCAACCAACCAACCACCACACAACACAAGCAACCACCACACAACCAACCACCACACAACCAACCACCACACAACAAACCAACCACACAAACAAACCAAAAACCCAACCAACCACCCAACCAACCAACCAACCACACAACCAAACATCAACCAACCATATGGAAGGATAAACAAACGTACATAAACTAGTAAAGAAAACGGTAAATCTTATTATTACACGAGACCAACTGTGCCACCCTCACAAGGCTATCACACCACCACGCCACCCATGCTACGTCACCACGCCACCCATGCCACGTCACCACGCCACCCAGCCACACCTTAGTCCACAGCCAATGCCCAACCAAGAGCTTTCAGCGACAGTTTATGAAAGACATTTATTTAAAGTCTTCGTTTAGTTCATGATGGATACTGTGTGTTGACTTGGTGGGGGGGGAGGGGAAGAGGGGTAGGGAGAGAGGGAAGGGAGGGGGGCAGAGAGGAAGAGAGGGGAAGGAGGGGGAGAGGAAGAGAGGGAAGGGAGGGGGGGGTGGAGAGGAAGAGAGGAGAGGGGGGATGGTAAGGGGAGGAAGGAGGAGGAGAAGGGGAGGAAAAGGGAAGGATGGTGTTGGGAGGAAGAGGAGAAGGGGAGGAAGGGGAAAGGGGGGTAATAGGATGTAGAGGAGGAGGAAAAGCAAAGAAGAAAGGAAACGAAAGAAGGAAGAAGAAGAGGAAAAGAGAAGATAGGAAATGTAAGAAGAGGAAGAAGAGAGGAGATAGGTGAGATTGGAATTAGACGAAAATGAAGGGGTTAAGGAAGGAGGAGAAAGAGAAGGGGAAGGAAAAAAAACAAGGAAAAGGGGAAAAAGAAGATTGGGAAGGGAAGGAGAAGCAAGAGAGGGTTTGCAAAGGAGAAATAAACAAAGGAGAGAGAGAGAGAGAAAGAAAGGAGAAAAAAGTCTGCTTATCTCTCTCTCTCCCTATCTGTCTGTCTGTCTGTCTATCTCCCCACTCGCCTTGTGCACAGTCACCATGACAACAGTAGCTCTGGATCATTTGCCTCTACTCCTCGTCTGCCAGTGATACAAAACTTGGATCTGTGCATGATACCTGGCAGAGAGAGAGAGAGAGAGAGAGAGAGAGAGAGAGAGAGAGAGAGAGAGAGAGAGAGAGAGAGAGTCATAGCTGTTGACAGACAGACAGAGATAGAAATATAAAGAGAGAGAGAGAGAGAGAGAGAGAGAGAGAGAGAGAGAGAGAGAGAGAGAGAGAGAGAGAGAGAGAGTCATACCTGCTGACAGACAGACAGGAGCAGGAAATATAAAGAGAGAGAGAGAGAGAGAGAGAGAGAGAGAGAGAGAGAGAGAGAGAGAGAGAGAGAGAGAGAGAGATAGGATCATACCCAAGGACAGTGGACAGACAGAGGAGAGAGAGAGAGAGAGAGAGAGAGAGAGAGAGAGAGAGAGAGAGAGAGATGTATCACAGGAAACTTTTAAAACCAGAACACAAGGCGTCTCATCAGGACCAGAAGAGAGTTGTGAGGAAGACCAAAAGAGACCATAAAGACAGACCAATAAGACTGAGGGATATTTCTCAATCAGGGACCAACTATAGGAAACCAGAAGAGGAAGACCAGAAGAGGAAGACCAGAGAAGGAAGACCAGAAGAGAAAGACCAGAGGAGGAAGACCAGAAGAGAAAGACCAGAAGAGGAAGACCAGAGAAGGAAGACCAGAAGAGGAAGACCAGAAGAGGAAGACCAGAGAAGGAAGACCAGAAGAGAAAGATCAGAGGAGAGAGACCAGAAGAGACCTACAATAACCATAGTTAGCAAAAGACCACAGTAGACCAGTAACTAACCAACCAAACCATTAACCAACCAACCACCTAGACCAACCAAAGACCAAAGCAAAAATCAAAACAGACCAGAAAACCAATCAATCAACCCATTTAGACTAACCAAACCAGTAACCAACCCGCGAACCAACCAAACCAATAACCAACCCACCAACCAACCAAACCAGTAACCAACCCATCAACCAACCAAACCAGTAACCAACCCGCGAACCAACCAAACCAATAACCAACCCACCAACCAACCAAACCAGTAACCAACCCACCAACCAACCAAACCAGTAACCAACCCACCAACCAACCAAACCAGTAACCAACCCACCAACCAACCAAACCAGTAACCAACCCACCAACCAACCAAACCAGTAACCAACCCACAAAACAGAAGGAAAAAAAACACAAAACAAAACAGGGTGACCTAAGGACCTCCAAAACTAGACAAACCAGAAAAACAAGAAGAAGAGGAGCACTTATCATCATGTTTATCTTACTTCTTTGTTCGTAGGTCAAAGACGAAACGTACTCGAGAGGTACAAAGAACTAGGAGGAACATGGGACTGGCTATTGAGGGTAGGGGAGAGTAAGAGGAGGAGGAGAGAGAGAGAGAGAGAGAGATGGTAAGGGATTAAGAGGAGGAGGAGGATAGAGAGAGATGGTAAGGGTATAAGAAGAGAGGAGAGGGAGAAGAAGGGGAGGGGGGTTAAAAGGGGTTAGCTGGGAATTTTGGGAAGGAGGAGAAGGAAGGGGAAGAGAAGAGGAGAGGAAAAAGAGAAGGGGGAAGAAGGAGGAGGGTTAAAAAGGGTTAGATGGGAGTTTTGGGGAGGGGGTAGAGGGACGAAGGAATGCTAAGGAGAGAGGCCGATGAAGGGGGGTAGTGGGAAGGAAGAGATAGGAAGGAAGGAAAGAAGGAAGAGAGGGATAATGAAAAGGGTTAGGTGAGAGTGTTGGAAGAAGGGTAAAAGGGAAGGAAATAAAGTTGAATGGGGTGAAAAGGGATTATGGAGAAAGGATGGAAGAGGAGTTGGAGTGAATTTAGTAGTAAAGGATAAAGGAAAGGGATGGGGATTTAAAGGGAGGAGGTGGAGGAAACGGGATGATGAAGTGAAGGAGAGAGAGAGAGAAAGGAATGAGGAAGAGGGGATAAAGGGAATGAAGGAGAGAGAGGGGGAGGAAATGGGGTAGATTGGTGGATGAAATGAGGGAGAAAGGGTGAAGGGAATGAGGGAGAAGGATGGAGGGAATGAGGGGGAAGAGGGAAAGAATGGTGAGAAGGAAGAGAAAATGGGAGAAGATTAAACAAAAAGAGTGGTAGAACGGAATAACGGAGGATAATGAGACGGAAGAGAGAGATAGAAAGAAAAATAGAGAGAATAGGCAAGAAGTAGAGAGAGAACTGGGAGGAAGATCGAAAAAAAAATGACAATAATAAAAAAAAATATGAGGAAAAATAAAAACATCGAATAAAATGAAAAGAAAATAAAGAAAAAACAAACAAGAATGTAAAAAAACCCAACAACATTGGAATAAAAACACGAAAACATAATAAAAAAAAATCGGATATAGGAAAAAGCGAATGAAAAAATAATACAACATATGATAAAGACGGGTAGTAATGAAGAGGTTGATAATGAATGAGAACATGTAAGACATGTGAAGGAAGAAGAAGAAGAGGAGGGGACGGGGAAGAGGAGGAGGAGGAGGAGGAGGAGGAGGAGGGTTCAAGAAGAAAGAGATGAAAAAAGGACAAGAAAAATAAAGATTATAAGAGACCCGAAAGGAAAAAAAAAGATAAGGTTAAATTACAAAAAAATGGGGCGAAAAAGTAGGATGATAAACAATGGAGAGAAGAGAAGGGAAGATAGTTGGGCCTTACACAGGTGAGTGAGGTGGGAGAGAGATCAGGTGAGACAACAGCCTCAATAGATGAATGTGAGAGAGAGAGAGAGAGAGAGAGAGAGAGAGAGAGAGAGGGGGGGGATATGGAGAGATGAAAAAAGAAAGAGAGAGAGAGGTAGAGGAGAATAAGGAGATTGAAAACCCAACTTAACTTAACCTAACCTAACCTAATCTAATCTAATCTAATCTAACCTAACCTAACCTAACCTTGTATCCTGACACTTTGACACTAAGGGATTCAGCCAAACATCTTCTTTTTTTCTGTTTTTTCTTTCCCTAGTTTAACTTTTTTGTTTCCCTAATTTCCCTCCTAATTTCCTTTTTGTTTTCCTAATTTTCCTTTTCTTTCCCTAGTTTTCCTTTTTCGACCCTAATTTTCCTATTGTATTTCCCTAGTTATCCTTTTTCATTTCCCTAGTTTTCCCCTATTCATTCCCTAATTTTCATTTTTTCTTTCCCTAGTTTTCCTTTCTCACTCTCTTTTTTCCCTTTTTCTCTCCTTTCCTCTTGTAGACGTTCCTTGTTTTATCTCGTTATGTCTCAGTCTTGTTAAAATAAACTTATTAAATTATCTATATTATGTTTTTCACTTCCCCTTCCTCTTCCTCTTCTCCTTCTTCTTCCTCTATTTTTTTATATATTTCATACATCTTTTATTTCTTGCAATTCCTCATTTACTCAATTTACTATTATTTCTGTGTGTTTTTTTTTTACCTATTTTTCTATATTTCTCTTTTTTGTCCTCTTTCTCTTTCTGTTTCTCTCGTTATTTGTGATATTTCTTGCCTTCATCTTCTGGTTTCTCTTCTGTGATATTTTTTTTCTTCACTTTTCCTATTTTATTTGTTCTTGCTTCTTTCCTCTGTTTTTTCATAGTCTCTGTCTCCTCTTCCTCCTTCCATTCTTCCTCCTCCTCCTCCTTCCATTCCTCCTCTTCTCCTCACTATTCTTCCCCCTGGTGCGTGACACAAAGACTTCAACCAAACCACTCCTTTCACCGATGGGGACTTTTAACCCAGGCTTTTCATGCTTGGTGAGTCTTCGGCAGTGGAACCAACAAGCCTTAACCTCAGTCCGATCAGGTTTCATACCGAATTCCCTGGACTCTTTTTTTTTTTTAAGAGTTCCCTGCTTGACAGACGGTTCTTTGGTTCTCAAGGAGGTGCTGGGCTTGGAGGGAAGGTGGGTGGAGAAGGAAGAGGAGGAGGGGGAGGGCTGGGAGGATGGAGGTTGGTGGGAAGGGAGACGGAGGAGGGCATGGAAGAATTAGGAGGGATGGTGGTGGTGCTGGGTTTGAGGAAGGTTTGGGAGGGAGAGGAGGGAAGAAGGGAGAAGGAAGGAGAAGAAGGGGAGAATGGGAGGAAAAGGAGGGGTGGATTGAGAAGGGAAAGGAGGGGGAGGGAGGGAGAAGGAGGGCAAGGAATGAGTGATGAGGATGAGAGAAGGAGGGAGAAGAGGAGAAAGGTGAAATGGGTGAGAGGAGACGAGAAGAATAGGAGGAAGATGGGAGGAGGGAAAGAGAAAGGGTAAGAAACGTAGAGGGAGAGAAAGAAGAAGACGGGAAGGGAGGGAGGGGAAGGGAGGGATGGTAGGGAGAGTGTAGAAAAAAAAGGAATACTGAGCAAGTGGTCGAACTTGAAAGGGTTAAGGCAAGGGTAAGGTAAATGTGGTGAGAGGGTGTGGGAAGGGAGGTTAATATGGATAGAGAAGAAATTAAGGAAGAATGAAGGGTGAAGGAAAGGAAGAAGAGGGATGGGAAGGTATAAAAGTTAAAAAAAATAATGTAGAAGTAGGTTGTTAATCAGTGAGGTAAGTGGGGGGGGGGGGAAGGGGAATTAACGGCAATGTGCAGTGTGAGGAAATTTGAAGGAGAGGGTGAGAGAGGAGAAGGAAGAGGGAGGGGAGTGGGTGCTAAGAGGAGTGGGGATAGTGTTGATGAAGTGGGTGTGGAGAGGTGTGTATAAGGAAGAAAAATCAACTAAGGACTTAGCTTATATGTACGAAATGACACAGGTGTAAATACTTCAACACCTGTCTTTATTATGCCATGTCATCAACAGGTGTCTCAGGTGTGACCCATACACGTGCCTTATTACATCATTTATCACACGTAGAAATTAGTCTCTTTGAAGAATTATTTACGTGTATGAGAGCAATCAATTATGCTCAAGTTCTCTCAGGTTAACGAGACCACAAATCTGTATTTACTGTATTAGGTGTTATCATCACTTCCTCCTTCTCTCTCCACCTGAAGGACACCACCAACCAGCCCACACCCTTCAACACCCATCAACACCCATCAACACCTATCAACACCAGCCAACACCCTTCAACACCCATCAACACCCATCAACACCTATCAACACCAGCCAACACCCTTCAACACCCTTCAACACCCATCAACACCTATCAACACCAGCCAACACCCTTCAACACCCTTCAACACCTATCAACACCCATCAACACCTATAAATCCTCCATCACCCAGACATAAAACAACCTCCCGGGAATCAGAGAGAGAGAGAGAGAGAGAGAGAGAGAGAGAGAGAGAGAGAGAGAGAGACCAACCACTGGGGGTCGGAGGGGGAGGGAGGGAGGGTGACCACCACTGTAAGCTGAGGGGGTCGAGGTTAGCTATTCATGCCCAGACACTTTGGTGATTGGCAATTTCCGGTGTCAGATGTGCTTCCTTCTTAAAGACATCGTGGGCGTGGGTTGGTTTCTGGGTAGAGGGGGTCGGGCGGGGGCGAAGGGGGTGGTCATGGTGAAAGAGAAAGGGGGTGGTCATGGTGAAAGGGAGAGGTGACTCAGAGAAAGGGGGAGGGGGAAGGTGGGTAGAAAGAAAGGAGGAGGAGGGAGGTGATAACGATGTTGAGAGGGGGGAGGGGAGGGGTATGGTCATGATAAGAGAGAGAGAGAGAGAGAGAGAGAGGTGATGATGAAGGGAGGGTAAGATTGAGGAGGGAAGGGAGAATAAGACAGTAAGGGAGTAGTAGAGAGAGAAGGTGGCCAGGGTAGACAGACGAGAGGGGGTCAGAAGGAGAAGTGGAGAAGGCAAGACTTTGATACCACAAGGGGAACGAAAAAAAAGGCAAAGAAAAGGAAAGTGAGAAAAAAATGGCAGAAAGGAAAGACTCAAAAATAGAGTAAAAAGGGAAAGAGGTGAGAGGAAGCGAGAAAGACTAAAGTGAGGTTATGAACTGCGAATAAAAAAAAGGAAAAGAAAAAATGAAAAGGATGGAACGGGAAAAAAAGATAAAAATATGAATAAATAAGAAAAAAAAATATTTTATAATTATGCACCAAGGTTAAAAATATGATTAAGATGGAAATGAAGAATAATGGTGTTAAAGAAAGGGAAGATATAAAGAGAAGAGGTGAGGAAACCAGAGGGAAGAAGAAGAAGGAAGAGGAGGAGGAACATAGAGAGAATAACTATAGTAATGTTTCTATTCATCACTTTTAATGTGGGTCATTACTGGTAAATTAACCCACACACATAAACTACACCCTGTGATTAGCTTTTTCTCTCCGGGTTA
Source organism: Homarus americanus (assembly GCF_018991925.1). Classification (NCBI taxonomy): domain Eukaryota; kingdom Metazoa; phylum Arthropoda; class Malacostraca; order Decapoda; family Nephropidae; genus Homarus; species Homarus americanus. Next base: position 1,370 of record NW_024739790.1, on the reverse strand, counting down.
AATTTACTATAGATAATTAATTCTAATGCTGTATCGTAAGTTGTAAACGTTAACCCTTACTATACAATATTTCGATCTCCCCAAGAAACATTTATACACACTAAAGAAACATTTATGGATTCTATATATATATAAATGCTTAAAGAAAATATCTCATAACCCCACTGAAAGAACAATCAAGAAGATCTAGGTGTATTACAGAATGGTAAGGAGTGCGGTGGCCGGGTGGATAACACAGTAGTAGCTTGTCCTAAAGTCCCATGGTTCGTGCCTCGGCTCCCCCTCCCCCCCCCTCTCTCTCTCTCTCTCTCCTCCTCCTACGTCACTAACTTCCCAAATTTTCCATGTGGGTTAAGTAAAGGCTGATCTTATCCACCCAAGACTTATAAATTGCTGTGTTGTATCCGCACGGCCTATAAGACTTCCATGTTCACTTCTCAATTTTTCTCAACTTTACTTTTTTTTTATAGATTAAGAAGTGATTTTTTTTTCTTGGGGGGAGGGGGTAAGTAAGCGTAGTGATGATCATTGATGAGTCTTTAATGTTATGAGTCTTTGTGTGTTCCTCCAGGCTAAAAAAAAAAAATATCCAGAAATTATCAAGATTACAGGTGACGTTATCTCTCACAACTCTCATTCGCTGTGTTGTGAGTTTTTAGTGGTTGTGTTGTTGTGTTGTGGTGAGTTATAATTGTTTATGTTCCTCTCGTCTTCCTAAACCATTTTTAGTGTTGGTGGAAAAAATAATATGTCTAATTCCTGTTAATTTGAGCGAAACCTAACCTAACCTAACCTAACCTAACCAATCTTCAACTAACCTAACCAAACCAAACTTAATGTAACCTTACCACATGAAACACGGCAAATAACTATATACTACGAGTATTAAGACCAAGCTATTTGGTTATACATATAAGTGTGTATGTATGAAAGCCTGTATGTATGTATATCTGTATGTACATTACTCCTAGTTATATATATATATATATATATAAATATATATATATATATATATATATATATAAAACAAAAGTAAAAGATGAAGACCTTGTTTATAAACATATATACACAGCACACACACACACACATAATTGGTACATATGTAGTAAAAAAAATGTGTTTGTTTATAATTGTATTTGAGGTAGACGTCATATATGTAGAGGTGAATGATCAATTCCGTGACCCAACGTTCATTAAATGGGGTCTATTTGTTGTTCTACATAAAGGCTACAAAATACATAATACACTTAATTGGTTTCCAACTATGAAGAGAAATTGTATCCGTATGTCTTATTAACGTTAATTGTTAGTTGTATTTATTTGTTTACCCCCTATTTTTTTTGTGATTTTCTAAAGGTTTTGATGGTTTT
>NW_024739789.1:0-9253 GCF_018991925.1 Homarus americanus | reverse complement strand
TAGTGAAAGGAATGTTTCTATGGGAAACACTTGCCTGAGTGCAACACCACTGCCAAGGGCAGCGAGCCTCCCCTCGCCTCGCCTCCCTTCCTCCCGTCTCCCAACCAACCAAGTAAATTGCATCTGCATTTCCCAAGGACTCACTGAAAACCGCTTAGGACCGGTTTAATTGGACAACAAAGTATCGGAGACAGCACGGTCTCACCATTCAATCCCAAAAAGGTAAGAACCGTAACTTTATCAAGTGTCAGACACCCGAGGTCTATGAAACGCTCAGTACTGATGGATATGACGGGGCCGTCCTTCTCCCTCCACCTGCCGACGTAGCAGAATGTTGCCACATCCTACTTAAACATTTACCCCTATACGCTGAAGTCGAAGATGCTCGTCACTTTAATCCACGTATACCCAGTATATGTCGACACTACCGAGGGAAGACCCCACAAGCAGCTATCATAGTTAAATGGAAGGGGAGGGAGTGCCCAACCACTGTTGATGCCCACCCAGTCCGCCCTCCACTGTACGCTGAACCATATCACCCCAGACCTGCCTTTTGTGTCATCTGCTCCCATTGAGGGTCACGCATTTATCACCTGCTGCCGACGTGATCATCCCAGATGTCGTTTCTGTTCACGTAACCATCTCTCCTCCGTCTGTGCCCAAAAAATCAAAGACCACCTCAATGGGGGTGGTGTTGACCCCAGGTGTTGTAATTGTGGTGGCTGGCACAATGCTGACTCACGACAATGCCCCAAACGTCCGTCTGTCCCAGGAGAAAAGTCTCCCCAAAGGCTGCGTCCATCTCAACCTCTACCCCAGCCTACAGAGCCTTCTTCAACAATACCTGCCCCTGCCTGGCCTCAATTGGCAGCAACACAGTAGTCCTGGCCGTCTCCTCACTCGACTACAACTAGGCCTCCTCCCCGTCTCTACTCAGACTGTCAGACCTTGTGCCCCCACCGGTGCCCCCCCCATAACCCACCTCCGGTGACACGACACAGATCATATCCCTCTTACACGAATTTACCAACCGTATTGAAAGACTCTTTGATACACTCTGTACCGCCATCTCCAACCTACACAGACTACCCCTACCTCCAGCTGCTGCCCAGTCACCCTCCTCTTCTGGTCTGACACAACCTGGTAGTCCCCCTGTGTGCCCCTCATGCTCTCGGCCTACTCCACTGCCGCCTGGCACCACTGCCGGCGTCCACACCGAGCCTGCCCCCCATCCGCACAGAGCCTGCCCCGGCTGCCCCTGTCCACCCACCGCGCGCTCATGGACCCAAGGACACCGAGGAGGCAGGGGGCCCCCTGTTCTCCCCTGCCGGCGTGCCGGCTCCAGGGGCCCACCCACTCCATTTCTCCACATCAATTGACCACCAAGCGGACATGCTAGTGGACTATGTATCTACGCCAAGAAGGACGTCCCCTACCAAGCTCTCGACGTCCCCGTTGAAGCCGACACTACCGACGTACACGCCATCACAATCACACTAAAAGGTATGTCCCTCAATACTGTCAATGCCTATGGCTATGGCCTGGCACTTGACATTATTAGAGACCTGCCACGCTTTGCCATAAACAGATAAATTGTACCGGGATATTTCCCCCCACACACTCATCATTCTGTCACTTTATGTAACTTGCTGACAAAACCCATGACACTTCAGGCTTTTACGCCCTAATGCATGATCATAAAAGGCAAGCATGAACTCTGCTTGCTTCCCAGATGGGCACTGTAAACGCTTCTGCGCTTCACTGTGCACAGGATGTAAGGGGGTGCCCAATAAACTAGCCCCCTCTGGGGCAATCTAATCTGATTCTGACCTATATGTACTGTCAATGAATATGATGTATTCTTTGTGTACGAACCTCTGATTCTGCGTGGCAGTGAACAGTGACATTACCCACATGAAACTGATCTATGTATATTTGTGTAGATATGTGTATGTGTGTGTGTATGTGTGTGTGTATGTGCATGTATATGCATGCATATATAAAATATATATATATATATACATATATATATATATATATATATATATATATATATATATATATATATATATATATATATATATATATATATATATATATATATATATATATATATTGTTACCGCCACAGTAAGATAAGCTAGAAGAGAGAGAAAGAGAGGGATAACCATAATAAGATAAACTAGGCGAGAGAGAGAGGGGATGAGATATGAGATATAGTGTTGACAACGAATTTGCTGATCAATCTGGTGAGGTGTTTCAATACGAAAACATATGGCCCTCGCCTCCGGGCTGAGATTGCCCTCGAGGGTAGTCTACTGATTTCTACAGGACAGACAACACGTTGATTCAGACCACTAGACCCTAAAACGTGAGTGATCGTGAAGTATTAGAATCTGCTAAGAAACTCTAAATAACTTTAATAAGTATATTTGTGTACTGTAATTTGATCATATTATACCAATTGTCTCCTGTATCAATAGTTATAACATGCGAGTTATATTTAAGATGTTAACAGGCTATGTACTGTATATTGATTGTATTTCATAATATGTGTCCTGAGATAACAGCATTTGTTATATGAGAAATGTTCTTTAACAGGTTTTGACCGAATTATATGGTACGCGTCAACGTTGAGGGTTTATTTCTCCAGCAACAAACCAATAACGCTCCTATGAGCGTTAACATATATATATATATATATATATATATATATATATATATATATATATATATATATATATATATATATATATATATATATATATATATATATATATATATATATATATATATTAGGGTGACAATAGTGCATAGGGGTGAATTTCTAAAATTGATTAAATGGAATGGCCATTGGTCCAATACTGCGTACCCATGAAAAAAGAACACAGGCGAAATCCTGGGTCATTTGGACAATATTTAGAGGTAGCTCAAGTCAATTGAAATTTTATCCTTTTGGCAAAAAATACGAATATTCATAATATGCCGGTTTATTTTAAAATTTACATATTGAGCAAGTTTATGTGTACACTGTACATATAAATGATTAATTCCTTTATAAAATGAAACTGCAGTGAACACGCTTACATCAATGGGTGGGAGAGGTGTGGACAACCCATTCATTGTTTTCGCTTTTTGCTTGTAAGGTCCTGTTTTGATGTCCCTGGTTGTGACCGCCTCTGCTCTTCAACAACCTGCAGCAGATGTTGACGCTGGTCTTCACTCTTCGTGATCTTGCTGTTGAATGCCTGTATCAAGGCAATCCCTCTCTCTGCAGTGTCGTTGATGACTCTGAGACCACCCACAACTGCGACGCCAGTTTTGAAGTCTTCATCATCAGACCATGTGTCAGGTTCCTTGGACAAAAAAGAAGTCTTCATTTTGAGACTTTCAAATATAAAGTTTGATCCTCTAGAAGCAAAGTCTGAGAGCTGCTTTGTGGGAAGGGAAGATGTGGCAGGAAGAGCAGCACGTTTTGGTGAATCCTCGGTCGCCTTTCTCTCAACGATTGCCCGAACTATGTTTGTCTTCATTGTTGCATTAACTTGTGGATCGAAGAGTGCAAGACCCACCAAGCCTTCACTGAGGTACCACAGGTGACGACCGAAGACTGTGAGACATGTTCTTGATATTTTGACGTCGTGGTACTCTGACAGGTCTTGGAGGAGCCGCAAATCATTAGCAGGAGCGGAGGATGGAACGGAGGCCGTGAACCATGCACTGACATACACCTCTAGCACAAAGAATGTGAATCGTTTCAAGCCTAATGTCTCACGAGCAGTTAGATAAACTGATTAGCAAAAATCAGGATCTTCATGACATAAATGAGCTTAGCCATCCACCGTGCTCGGTGAAGTGCTCCGGGCCGTCGGAGATTAAACTTGGGTAGAGCTCCATCGAGACACCTGATTGCTAGCTCCAGTACCTCACGGTAATCATCACGTGGCTGCTGCTTCTTGCCCAGATGATGTTTCCAGCAACAGATGAGGTCATCTCGTTTCTCGTACAAACTTGGAGGGAGGTCTGAGAGAGGGCTCTAGTCATCTTGACTGATGTCCTTCCACTTATGCTTGAAGCGAGAGAAGAGAGTATTATCTGGTCCAGAGGAAGGCCCCATGCATTCCACATACGCTTTCTCGGCAACAAGCTCAAGGATGTGGTGACGACACGCGAGATGCAGAAGACGGCGGCCGAGTTTCTGCTCCAGAATGACACATGCCCCCGACAAGTGCCCAGTGTTTGAAGCGGTGTCAAAACTGAGTGCTGAAACATTCTCTGATATTTTCCACTCTTCCAGCGCTGCACTGACTGCTGTAGCAATGGCCTGTCCAGTCCCTGACAATAGTTTCGGGACACCAAGCAGCTTTTCAGTATTGATTCCGGAGACAAGAATGGCGATTCGGTCAACACTCGCTCCTTGTTCATCAGGAATAATTTTTCCATCCCAGTGCACAGTGAGCACTTCACTAGGTTGAAAATTTTCTTTAATTTCGTTGGCAATCCCAGAACGGTGGGTCGCTCGCGAAGTACGCACTGTCTCATAGTTTAAAACTAGTTCCATTGGGTCATGACCTAGACTAGCAGCCGTGGCACTGACGATCCGGAGAGTAGAGCGGTGACTGATCCCAGTGCGGTCCAATGTACTTGACAATTCAGGGGTGATAACTTTGAGAGTAGCACGTTTACGATTGGAAGAAGATACCACTGGTGATATCGCTAGGGAACTTGTAGATGATGACGAGCTTGATTGTGATTCTGTTTCAGACGAAGAACCCAACTCATCATATTCAAGAGCAGAACTGGCTTGATTCTGTTGTAGAGATTGCTTACTCTTGCTTTCTTCCCGACGCTTGATGGAACAAGCAATCTTTTTGTCTACTCCTGCCATTACACCTCTTCTTTCCTTTTTCTCGTTGCGCTGCCAGGAATGCTCGGTCTTCTTTGATGGTCAAGAGCTGCATTGCCTTGGGGTGGGCAACATCGAAGAGGTCCTCTAACTCATCACAAAAAGTTTCCTCTTTCTTACGTTGTGTGTCTGTAGTGCGAGTGCAGTTTTTCTTAAGTCCCTTCCACATTAAAAAAAGATCCACTACCTTTCGTCCAATACTCTTCTCAGTTATGGTAGGAATCCGTGCTTTATTCCAGAAAACTAATAACCGATGCTGCAACTTCACTCGCAGAATCATTCACTGTTTTCTTATGTTCATTGTGACCGTGGAAAAACAGACGTAGAACATCTCCTCTTGAAGGAAGTTGTGCACCCGTGATTTCGGTTATGTGTTGACCAATGAGCCAAACTTCAGTTTTTGAACGTGTACTCTCCATTGAACCTGAAACAAACAAAAACATTTATGTAACTTATGTTGTTACTGTTATGCAAACAACAGCACCCATAAAGCATACGGCATGCAAGATCATTTGTATAAAGTTTTTAAAGTGTTATATACCTAAATTGATGCATTGATTTTAGACAAAGACAATGGTACTAACCGTAATACTGCAACAAGAGCGACGCACACACACCCACCGTCACGTCTCACACACAACTGATGCTACTGTACCAGTCAGACACTGGCACACAACCTCTTCCCCCTACCCCGACTGACACCCGCCTCTCCCTCCCCTCTGCATTGCCAATAGCTGCACCAGCCAAAATACTCATTACTCATTTTTAGAAAAAATGTTAGAACAACTTTAGTTTGAATTTGCATTCTACATATACCTGCAAAGTTTCATAGTAATCGGTTCATAAATAAAGAAATTAGAAAAAATCAATAATAATTTCAGTAGTGTTAACTTCAAATGGCTTGAGCCACCTCTAAATATTGTCCAAATGACCCAGGATTTCGCCTGTGTTCTTTTTTCATGGGTACGCAGTATTGGACAAATGGCCATCTAAAAATAAAAACTTTCACTTTTTATTGTCACCCTAATATATATATATATATATATATATATATATATATATATATATATATATATATATATATATATATATATATATATATATATATATATATATATATATATATATATGTATATATGTATATGTAATGCTACAAAATATTCACAAGAAGAAGATTACATATAAATAGAATATTGATAGTATAAGAGTATAAAGAGAGGAAGATTTTGGTAGCGTGGCCGTGATAGTTATTTACTCTTATCGTACACTGGTCGTGTCTTACACGTCAATACACATCTATTACGTTCTTAAAGGCGACTTCTCAAACACTGCTTCGTTACAACTCTTTATTAATTACGAACATGACATGGACACATTAATAACACCTTCTATTGAAGTTACTAGGACATTATATTTACGTTACTAGGACATCATATTACGTTACTAGACACTCTGATTCTCGGACACGAACATGAAATGAATACACTTCCCACATAGGTAACTCATCCCATGGAAAGCTCTGACAAACACTCACGTGACCTAGGGGAGGCCTAGCAGGTAGTCCTGGGTTGTCTCTATGGGAGACTGCTTAGCTGGGCGCCGGAGGGAAGTCTCGGTCCTGACCGGAGGCGACTGGAGGTGACCGGAGGCGGCTTGCCTCCGGCCCCTGATTTCTCTCGAGCAGGCCTGGTGGTGTAGTAGCTGGCCACCTTGTTACAAGACAACTCTCTCTCTGCCTCTGCCTGTGTGTCTCTCTGGCTCTGTCTCCGGGTATCTCTCTCTGCGAATTAGGTTATTGTATATTGGAAGAGAGTCGGCTGGTGCCTTCTTACATGTTTGTTGTGGTGACATGTCACATGGAAGGGGAGCCTGGCTGATTTATAATCCTTGGTCCACCGTGAGAGTTACCCTACACTTGACCCCCCTAATGTCGGGTCAAGACTGACCCTCCTCTGCAGTGTAGGATATTGTGTATATTGGGAGAGAGTCGGCTGGTGCCTTTTTCCATGTTTGTTGGGGCTATGTCACATGGAGGGAAGCCTGGCTGATTTACAATCCTTGGTCAACCGCAGAGTTGGCCCTATACTTTGACCTCCCTAATGTCCGGTAAAGTCTGGCTTTCCTTGCGATGTAAGCTGTGGTCTGACAACCCATCACTACAATATATGTATATATATATATACAGTATATAAATATATATATATATATATATATATATATATATGTATATATATGTATATATATATATATATATATATATATATATATATATATATATATATATATATATATATATATATATATATATACATATTTCATTAGCCCAATAAAGCACGCGGACTTCTACATACAATTAACACCTCAACCTGCCAGGATTCGAATCCACGGCCCACGAGCCCATGACTGTGACCGGGGAACGCTACCTCTGGACCACCAGGATACTAAAAGCAGTCCTAGACTCTGTTATATTTCACACAAAGCCTGTTCAACGAGCTTATGGCGCAGTGAACCTCTAATGGGGACTACCCGTTTCACGTAGGTGCTCAGAGTAGGTGGTCACATTCATGGGCTCGTGGGCCGTGGGTTCGTATGATTGCCGTTTGTAGTTGGTGGCGGTAGTACTCATCCCATATGTGCTACACAAGCTGAGTGACAGTGTTGACGGTACTGCTGGTGGGTTGAGTGTTAGTGTATTCCCACAAAGTGGAATACAGGTGGTAGGGATTTTGAGATTTTTGGACAGATAAATAAAACTGTAGATTGCAATATTGTAGCGAATACAGTCCTAAAAATTCTCGGTCCACATTCGTTATTTAATCTTGTATATAAAGAATGTTTTTAATATAAAACTTAAACGCGCCTAATCAACTTAATATCATTTTTATTACATATTGAAAAATTTTATTCATAAAATACTTTGTGTTCATTTTATGTAAGTTTATTTGTTCAAGCTTCAAGGCCGTACATTAGACTCCATTTGGAGATTGCTAAAAGATTAGAGAGTGAAGCAGATGACTTTTGAGAATAATGGAGCACAAAAAAGGCAAAGGAAGAAGAGCAGCTTCCCAATAAAATAATTGTTTTATGAACCGAATGAAAATGTAGGAAAAATTAAAATAAGTAAAATAACGTATCCTGGGAAGTTTTTAAGTTTTTGTATCGTGGGGGATCTAGAGTACGTGGAATTGTGATGAGGAATGATATAGTGGGTATATGTATAGGTATTGAAACAGACGGATAAGAAGTTTTGAAACAGTGAAGGAACACTTATGTTGAAGAATTGAGGCCAAAAACACGTTTGAATAATGAAGGGATAAGATATAGGAAAGAGTGAAGGAAGAAGCTCTACAATTGAAGTAGATGGGAGATTGAAAGCAAAACAAACATCTGGTGGCTAGATGAAGACAGTATTAGTTAAGCTGCATAGAGATGACAAGTGATCGTGGGCACTTCGTGCCCGGTGGCGAGTCCGGTGGTACAGTTTAACAAAGCGTGAAAGTTCGAACGCTCGTGTTTGGCAAGCGCGCAACCGCCGGAAGGCTGGCAACGTAAAGCGACATTATTTTCCAGTGTAAATAAAATGGTTAACTAATGCCTTCCTAAAGAAACCTTCGACATGGGACCATTATTGTTCCACTCTACGATTTTTTTTGCGATTTTTCCTCCAGGTTTGATGAAAAACGATTGTGCCGTTTCGGCTGCCCACAACAGACACACACACAGACACACGGCTTTTCCTATAGTATATGAGATAATCATGGTCGTGGTTGTTATAATCATGGTCGTCGCTGTTATAATCATGGTCGTGGGTGATATAATCCTAGTCGTGGTTGTTATAATCATGGTCGTGGGAGATATAACCATGGTCGTGGTTGTTATAATCATGGTCGTGGTTGTTATAATCATAGTCGTGGTTGTTATAACGATGGTCGTGGGTGTTATAATCATAGTTGTGGTTGTTATAATCATGGTCGTGTGTGTTATAATCATGGTCGTGGTTGTTATAATCATGGTCGTGGTTGTTACAATCATAGTCGTAGTTGTTATAATCATGGTCGTAGTTTTTATAATCATGGTCGGGAGTGTTATAATCATAGTCGTGGTTGTTATAATCATGGTCGTGGTTCTTATAATAATTGTTGTGGTTGTGGTTCTTATAATAATTGTTGTGGTTGTTATAATCATAGTCGTGGTTGTTATAATCATGGACGTGGGAGTTATAATCATGGTCGTGGTTGTTATAATCATATTCGTGGTTTTTATAATCATGGTCGTGGTTGTTATAATCATGGTCGTGGTTGTTATAATCATGATCAGAAGTTATGATCATGTCGGGTTGTTATGATCA
>NW_024739788.1:177500-183189 GCF_018991925.1 Homarus americanus | reverse complement strand
AGAAGTTAGCTGGGTCTTCACCCAGCAAGTTGAACTTTGGGTCTGCACCTAAATCCTTAAGGACCAGTAACTCAGGTAATTTGGGGCCAACAGTTTTCTCACGAAGAATCGGATCACCAATTTGTTGAGTTTACCCCTGACCAGATGGCCACTCCCCCTCCTCACCCCACCCACCTCTCCTCCCTCACCCACCCACCTCCTCTCTCCTCGACCCCTCCTCTCTCTGGACCCACCTCTCCTCCACCCACCCACCTCCTCCCACCCACCCACCTCCTCCTCCTCCCTCCCTCACCCACCCACCTCCTCCTTCTCCTCCCTCGACCCACCTCCTCCTCTCTCGACCCACCTCCACCACCCACCTCCCACCCACCTCCTCCACCCACCCACCTCACCACCACCTCCTCCCTCCTCTCTCGACCCACCTCCTCTCCTCGACTCCACCTCCTCTTCCCTGAACCCACCTCCTCCTCGACCCACCCTCCCGCACTCCACCCACCTCCCTCCTCCACCACCTCCTCTTCCTCACCCACCTCCTCACCCATCCACCTCCTCCTCCTCACCCCACCTCCTCCTCGATCACCTCCTCCTCTTCCTCAACCCACCTCCTCCCTCCTCCTCGACCCACCTCCTCCTCCTCACCCACCACCCTTCCTCACTCCACCCCTCACCTTCCTCGACCACCTCCTCCCTCCCTCACCCACCCACCTCCTCCTCCTCCCCCACCCACCACCTCCTCCCCTCCTCCTCCTCCCTCCTTCACCTCCTCTTTCCTCGACTCCACCTCCTCCTCTTCCTCGACCCACCTCCTCCTCCTCCTCGACCCACCTCCTCCTCCTCCTCGACCCACCTCCTCCTCCTGACCCACCTCCTCCCTCTTCCCTCGACCCACCTCCTCATCGACCCACTCCTCCACCTCTTCCTCATCTACCTCCTCTAATCCACCCTCCTCTTCCTCGACCCACCTCCTCCCTCTCTTCCTCGACTCACCTCCTCCTCCCCTCCTCACCCACCCACCTCCCCCCTCCTCCTCACCCAACCTCCTCCCTCCTCCTCCTCCTCCTCCTCCTCTCCTCATTCAACTCCTCCTCTTCCTCGACCCACCTCCTCTTCCTCGACCACCTCCTCCTCATTCACCACCTCCTCCTTCCTCGACACTCCCTCCCTCCTTCTCGACTCACCTCCTCTCGATCCACCTCCTCCCTTCCTCGACCCACCTCCTCCTCCTTCCTCGACCCACTCTCCTCCTCCTTCCTCGACCACCCCTCCTCCTCCGACTCCTCCTTCCTCGACCCTCCTCCTCCTCCTCCCTCACCTGCAACAACCAAACCATAAACAATATCTTAATCGAATGACCAGCATCAACTGCAAATCCGTTTAATAATTGATTTATCGCTGATTGTCGGAGGATTGACGGTGAAGAACGGGATTGAGGAGAATGAATTTGTCTCCAAACGGGGCATAAAGCCATTCCGGGTCACTCTAACTATCGCAATCTTAACTGACAAGGCACTTAGAGAGACGAGTTGAAGCGCTGTCCTTAAAATGTGTCATAAATTAGCGAATCACAACATATAATAATATAAACTACCATGAAGGAGCCCACCACTAACCCAACCAACACTACCTTTCGACCTTAACCCACACCACCACTAGCTGACCTTAACCCACACCACCACTCAAGCTGACCTTAACCCACACCACCACCTGCTTGACCTTAACCCACACCACCACTCAAGCTGACCTTAACCCATACCACCACTCAAGCTGACCTTAACCCACACCACCACTCAAGCTGACCTTACCCACACACCAACTAACTAAGCTGACTTAACCCACACCACCACCAAACTGACCTTAACCCACACCACCACCAAGCTGACCTTAACCCACACCACCACACCTTGCTTGATCTTAACCCACATCACCACCTGCTGACCTTAACCCACACCACCTCACCTGCTTGACTCCAACCCACACACCACCTCACTGCTGACCCACCCACACCACCAAGCTTGACCTTAACCCACACCACCACTCAAGCTGACCCTTAACCCACACCACCACTCAAGCTGACCCAACCCACACCACCACCTGGCTGACCTAACCCACACCACCACTGCTGACCCTAACCCCACCACCACTTGCTGACTCAACCCACACCACCACTAAAGGACTTCAACTCCACACCACCACCAGCTGACAGTGTACCAGCTCTCTGCAGGTGAGGTAGAGTGGTGGTAGGTGGCAGGTAGTGGTAGGCAGGTAGATGGTGATAGTGGTGGTAGGGTGGTGATGGGCTAGCTGGTATGTGCTTTATGTTGTCATCTTATTCAGGATGGTACAGGTGTATTAGTGTTTGTCCTGTGTGATGGTTTATGTTGGGATTATGACCTCACACCAGGTACCACATACCAGGCACCACATACCAGGCACCACATACCAGGCACCACATACCAGGCACTACATACCAGGTACCACATACCAGGCAATTACATACCAGGCACTACATACCAGGTACCACATACCAGGCACCACATACCAGGCACCACATACCAGGCACCACATACCAGGTACCATATACCAGGCCCTACATACCAGGTACCACATATACCAGGTACTACATACCAGGCCCTACATACCAGGCACCACAACCAAGTAACTTGTCCGCATCACACAGGCACAGTACCACAGGAATTAAAAGCTGCATGGCTAGCAGGGGACACCAGGTAGAAGACTCACAAAATTATGTCTTGAAGGGAGAGACTGTCTCACCTCTTTATTGCTACTAATACCTTGCTGAGGGTGGCTGGCTGGGTGCCTAGGGTTGCTGGGGGTAGCTAAGGTGACTGGGAAGACAGTACGGTGGCTGGGTACAACACTGGGGTCATCAGGCTAAATACTGGGGTACGAAGTGTTTGGGGTGACTGGGAGATTTTAAAGGCGCTGGGATATTGGACCAGGGCTGAGAGAGCGAGAGATTACGGTGAGAATGAGGAGAGAACGTAGCCTGGTATGAGGGAGGAACTGTCTAGGCCTGGTTAAGGAGGGAAGCGAGTGTATGTTTGCAATCCCTCCTCCTCCCCTTCTTCTTCTTCTTCTTTTCTTCTCTCTCTCTCTCTCTCTCTCTCTCTCTCAGTAGAAAATAAGAGAAAAGTTTAAATGAGAGAAAACAGCCCAAGACCACAGAGAGAGAGAGAGAGAGAGAACAGCCAGACAGAGAAAGAGTGATGAGAGACTGAAAGAGAAAGGCAGCAAGAGAAAGAGGAGAGAGAGAGAGAGAGAGAGAGAGAGAGAGAGAGAGAGAGAGAGCCTAGGTAACACGGCAGACGCCCACCTTACGCCTACAGACACCCGATAGTGGTAATTTACTCCCGTGAGGTCAGGTCCTCAGGGCGGCGCTCCCTCCAACACTACCGAGAACAGGTGAGATGGTGATGATGGTGATGGTGATGAGGATGATGATGGTGGATGATGGTATGATGATGCAGTGAGGATGGTGGACGATGATGATGATGATGGATGGTGATGGTGGTGATGAGAGATGGTGATGATGGTGATGGTGATGATGATGATGATGATGATGGTGATGGTGGTGATGATGGTGATGGTGATGATGGTAAGTATTGGCAGATGGTGATGAATGATGGTGATGTGATGATGGAAGACAGAGATGGTGATGGAGGTTGAAGATGATGGTGATTATTGTTAAAGATGATAATACCAATATGTAGACTCGATAATGAAGAAGAAAGAAACACATAAATATTGGAGGATGATACCGAGGTTTAACATTACACCCTCATACCACAAAAAGTTTAACCACAGGTAAACATTTCACCTAACCCAAACCCAACCAACCCTAACCTAACCTACCCCAACCTAACCAACCCTTAATCTAACATAACCCTAACTAACCCACCCCAACCCAACCTAAACCTAACTAACCCCCACCCTAACCCCACCCTAACCCAACCAACCCTTAATCTAACATACCCTCAACCTAACCAACCCTTAATCTAACATACCCTAACCTAACACCATTCCAACTCAAACCTAACCTAACCAACCTAAATTCCAACTCACCCCTAACCTAACCAACCCTAACTAACAACCCCCTAACCAAACCTACCCCTAACCTAACCCAACCAACCCAACCCAACCTACCTCCCAACCTAACCCACCCCAACCTAACCAACCCCTTAACCCAACATACCCTAACCCAATCCCAACCCCTAACCCAACCTAACCAACCCTTAACTCAACCCACCCCTAACTCAACCAACCCCCAACCTAACCTACCCCTAATCCCACCAACCCCACCTAACCTACACCTAACCCAACCTCCCCACCTAACCAACCCCTAACCCAACCTACCTCTAACTAACCTTCCCTATCCCAACCAACCCCTAATCCAACCACTCTAACCTAACCTTCCCTAACCTAACCAACCCCTAACCTAATTCCACTTAACCCAATCCTTTCCCTAACCTAACCTAACCAACCCTAACCCAACCCTTCCCTAACTCAACCTAACCAACCCCTTAACCTAACCTAACCCAACCTACTCTGAACATTTGAGTGGAAAACTGAGGAGAATTGTCCTGTGAGAGGTAAGGTCAAGGAGATGGTCCATCACTGAGAGACAGACAGAGAGACAAATAAAGGAGGGAAAGAGGAGAAACATGATAATGGGGAGACAGAGAGAGGTAAAGATGTATACAACAGCAACAGGAAGAGAGGAGAGAGAGGAGAGAAGAGAAGAGGAGAGGAGAGGAGAGGAGAGGAGAGGAGAGAGAGGAGAGGAGAGGAGAGGAGAGGAGGAGGAGAGAGGAGAGGGAGAGAGAGGAGAGGAGAGGAGAGAAGAGAAGAGGAGAGGAGAGGAGAGAAGAGGAGAGGAGAGGAAAGAGGAGAGGAGAGGAGAGGAGAGGAGGAGAGAGAAGAGGAGAGGGAGAGGAGAGGAGAGGAGAGAGGAGAGGGGAGAGGAGAGAGGAGAAGAGGAGAGAGAGGGAGGAGAGGAGAGGAGAGGAGAGGAGAGAAGAGAGAGAAGAGGGGAGAGGGAGAGAATAGGAGGAGAAGAGGGAGAGGGAGAGGAGAGAGGAGAGGAGAGGAGAGAGGAGAGGGAGAGGAGAGAAGAGGAGAGGGGAGAGGAGAGAAGAGAGAGGAGAGGGGAGAGGAGAGGAGAGAAGAGAGGAGAGAGGAGGGAGAGGAGAGGGAGAGGAGAGGAGAGAGAGGAAGAGGGAGAGGAGAGAGAGAAGAGAAGAGGAGAGGGGAGAGAGGAAGAGGAGAGGAGAGGAGAGGAGAGAGAGGAGAGGAGAGAGAGGAGAGAAGAGAGAGGGGAGAGGAGAAGAAGAGGAGAGAGAGGAGAGGGAGGGAGAGAAGAGGAGAGGGAGAGGAGAGGGAGAGGAGAGGAGAGGAGAGGAGGAGGAGAGAAGAGGAGAGGGAGAGGAGAGGAGAGGATAGGAGAGAGAGGAGAGGAGAGAAGAGGAGAGGGAGAGGAGGAGGAGAGGAGAGGAGAGGAGAGGAGAGAAGAGAGAGGAGAGGAGAGAGAAGAGAGGGAGAGGAGGGAGAAGAGAGAGGAGGGGAGAGAAGAGAAGAGGAGAGGAGAGGAGAGAAGAGAGAGGAGAGGGAGAGGAGAGGGAGAGAAGAGGAGAGAGAGGAGAGAGAGAAGAGGGAGAGGAGAGGAGAGGAG
>NW_024739788.1:162500-172500 GCF_018991925.1 Homarus americanus | reverse complement strand
TGAGAGTACAATCCATTATAGTGAGGTCAGTGGGATAGTACAGTCCATTATAGTGAGGTCAATGGGAGAGTATAGTCCATTATAGTGAGGTCAGTTGGATACTCAACCTTCATATAACGGACTACACCCATTAGATTGATGTCCGTTAAATGGAGGGTTTAACCTGTGGTGATGGAGGTGTCCTGTACCCCTGAGACCTGACCACCAGCCACTGTGTCCACGTTGGTCTTGTTCCATGGATTATTCCCTCATTTTGCCGACCCTGTGACGCCAATGGTGAGCTCGGCTGTGTAAGACAGGGGAGGGGGGCGAGAGAGAGGCTGGGAGAGAGAGGGAGAGGCTGGGAGAGGGAGAGAGAGGCTGGGAGAGGGAGAGGTTGGGAGAGGCTTGGAGAGGGAGAGAGGAGGCTTGACCAGTTAAGAGAGGGGTGAGGGAGGAAGACTTCAATGTTATATATTCGTATGTTTATGTAGTAGAGTTGACAGACAAATACACAGACAGACAGATAGAGACAGATACACAGACAGACAGAGAGACATATACAGACAGACATACACAGACAGACAGACAGATTATTCACATCTCTCAGACAGACAGCTCACATACTCAGAGAACTTACTTGCCGTGGTCAACTCCCAGCTCTGTTGCACCTCTTACCTGCAACAGAGAAGCGGTCATTATTGTTAGTTCTGAGAATCTGTTATAATGACCTTATTATTATTATTATTATTATTATTATTATTATTATTATTATTATTATTATTATTATTATTATTATTATCATTATTATTATTATTATTATTATTATTATTATTATTATTATTATTATTTTTATTATTATTATTATTATTATTATTATTATTATTATTATTATTGTTATTGTTGTTTTTGTTATTATTAATTTACAGAAGTTGATAGAGACCGCGAGAAGTATTAACAATTAATTACAGTTAATTACCCTCGCTGATGGACCATGCACAGCAGAGTTGTTACCGAGGCCCGTCTAACGAGTGTTGTTCAGGGTAGTTAGCTCGGAACCGTAATGACCCAAGATTAACGAGCGGTTAACTAGCTTGTTACGGTATGAGAGGAGAGAGATAGAGGGGGGGGGACGAGATGAGGATGATGGAGGGAGGAAATATGAGAGACGTAAAAAGGAAGTAAAGATAGAGAAGAAAAACACGGAACACAGACTGGAAGAGAGAGAGAGAGAGAGAGAGAGAGAGAGAGAGAGAGAGAGAGGTAATAGTGTGTGTGTGTACTGGCGAACTATAACGTGAACAGCAAACTGATACTGGAGGTGTAGAAGCTTTCGCCATTACAACAACCACACCCTGAGTTAACGAGCTGCATGACCCAGTGTCAAGGAATAGTCCGAGAAGACCGGACAACTCGCCAACTGCACTGGCTAACCATTACCCCGGAACACGATTCGCAAATCAATTAACATCCAGGTCCTTAATTACTGCTGGGTAGACAGAGGCAAATGGCGTAAGAAACGTGCCCATAATTTCACCCAGCCCGGGGACCGAACTCGGGTCCACTCGCTTGTGAGGCGAGCATGCTGACCATTACACACACACACACACACACGACGGGTAACAAACATGGCCGCTCATGCCTCACTGACGCATTTTCCCAAAAGACCTAAAGAAAACGAGAGGCGGATCACCCGGACCTCCACAACAACCGACAAACTAACCTGATAAAAGAGGCGCTAAGGATCTCTTGATGAAAGGAGGAGGTGTAGGGGAGAATAATAAACACAGGAGGACCTAAGACCAGGGATAAACATACAGTGCACGTAAATGAAAGGAAAACGAATCAGAGGATACGGGAAATAGGAAATGGTCTTAAGTTACTCTGAGAAAATGGAGGAGTGGTTGACGGTTTTTCGGTGTGGTGGTTAAGGTGTGGTTGTTGGAGTCTGTGAAGGGATTAGGGCTAGAATGAAGGGGGAGAGAGAGAGAGAAAGAGAGATCATTAACTGGACAAACAAAGGAGCATAGAGGGGGATAATAAAGTTGTAATCCCCTCAATAAAGGAAGTGACAGACAGACCAACAGACCAACAGATGAGTAAGAAAAGGTGTTGATGGGGACTATAAAAGGGTAGAGAGAGAGAGAGAGAGAGAGAGAGAGAGAGAGAGAGAGAGAGAGAGAGAGAGAGAGAGAGAGAAGGGCGATCAACCGAGCGGCCTGATAGGGTAGGTAATCTGGCTGACACACTGGTGGTAGGGAGGCTTAAACCAGGGTTGTGTGGGCTTACACTATCCGGCTCCATTCTGGGAAGGGCTTGGGCTTAGTAGGGGGGGGGGAGTGTTGGGGAAATTTGGGGGGGTCAGGGATATTTGGGTATTAGGGAACTAGAGTGAGGAAGTTTGGGGAATAGGAGTGGTGTTGGGTGTTTGTTTGATGTACTGCTAAATATTTCCCAAATTGTATCCCCAATTTCCCAGCATGTGTGTGTGTGTGTGTGTGTGTGTGTGTGTGTGTGTGTTTAAAATAATAATAATAATAATAATAATAAATGGTTTATTAATAGAGTTGCAACCGGTGTCTGAAAATATACAGACTTACATTTGATTTACGTATGTGTGTGCAGAAGAGGGCATGCAAGACTATTCTCTTACAACATATATCAAGAGACGTTCAGTGTAATGACCCTCTCAACTCTAATCATCATCATGACCTCATCTCTCAGTTAAGGACAAGGCTGCTACACCATCCTTGACACCGCCCCCTGCTACTGCCTTAGATCCCTCGTCTGTGAATTGCTGTTCAACACCACAACCCCATCCAGCCCATACGAGCACGAACTGATCGCTATAAGAACAGCCCAGTCCCAACCATTGTAAAAATTATCAACAACTTGTAATCAACCAGTGTATTGTATGTATTCACTCCCAGCCACTCTTAACTTTTGCACTGTCACTATGTTGAAATACCCTGTAGTATAACCTTCTCCCAACCTAGTTATTATATGTCATATTTATATCATTTACATTATTTGTCAATCAAGTGACCCATTCCCCAATTATGTCAGTGCATATTTTCACCCTTCCGGCAGCCATGATCTTTCAATAAACCGTTAATTATTATTATTATCATTATTATTAGTAGTAGTAGTATTAGTATTATTACATACATACATACATACATACATACATACATACATACATACATACATACATACATACATACATTTTAGGTGCCGTTAAAAGCTTTCTTCCTTCTCACTTTAATAAGAACCCAAACAAAACAGACAGACAGGTGGGCCGTGGTACCTCCCCTTCCAAACTTTCTACCCCTTACATCCCCTCCCCCACACTTCCCTCCCATAAAACCCTTCCCCCCACGACCCCCTCCCATATAACCCCTCCCCCACGGCCCCCTCCCCTATAACCCCACCCCCACGGTGGCTCCCTCCCATATAACCCCTCCCCCACGGCCCCCTCCCCTATAACCCCACCCCCACGGCCCCCTCCCCTATAATTCCCCTCATAACTCCCCCCCCCACGCCCCTCATTCCCACACCGCTCCCTCCCCACACGATAAGTCACCCCCAGACATCTGTTTAGAGACAAGAGAAGTCCCTCCTTTCCCCATCATTCATTCCTTCCCTCCTTCCCTTCCCCTTCCCTCCTTCCCCCTCCTTCCTTCCCTTCCTTCCCTCCTTCCTTCCTTCCTTCCTTCCTTCCTTCCTTCCTTCCTTCCTTCCCTTCCTTCTTTCCTTCTTCCTTCCTTCCTCTTCCTTCCTTCCTTCCCTTCCTTCCCCTTCCTCCTTCCTTCCTTCCTTCCTTCCTTCCTTCCTTCCTTCCACGTTCATTTCTTTCTTTTCTCTGTTCTTATTTTTGTTACCTCCTATTCCCATCCTCCCTCTCTCCTTTCTTCTCCCCCCTCCCCTCCCCTTCTTCTCCCTCTCGCTCCCCACCATTCATGAAGGGGGAGGAAGAGGACTCGGGAAGGGCGTTATCTTTGCCATCGGGTGACAGCGGAGGGTGACAGGCGGCGTGACAGGCGGCATGACAGTAGGAGACAGAGAGATATACCTCGACTGTGTCCTCCGCCACACGACGACTTATGGCAGTGAAACTTGGCTCCCCTGTCCTGTAGACCGGGGAGGAGGGGGAGGAAGAGGGTGGGGAGGAGAAGGGTGGGGAGAAATAGGGTGAGGGGGAGGACGGTAGAAGTAGGAGGGTGGAAAGGGGAGAGGAAAAGGATGGGAAAGGGTGAAAAGGAAAGGAGGAAGAGGGAGAGGTTGGTACTTTCTCCTGAATTATCTTGATATCTGGTGTGCTGAGTGGGAGGGTAGTAATGGTGGTAGTAATGGTGGTAGTAATGGTGGTAGTAGTAGTAGTGGTGGTGGTGAGGGTGGTTGTATATGTGACGTTGTTATATTGTCTGTTTGTGACGTCATTGTGCTGTCATGAGAACGTCATACACCAGAAGCTGTAACAGGTGGAGGTGCGTGTGACCTTTGACCCAAGTTTTCCTCACCTCCTCCTCCTCGTCTCCCTCCTTCTCCTCCTGCCCATCTTACTCTCTCTCTCTCTCTCGGTTGGGATATCTTTGCCGTAATCTGTCTGTAAAACTGCAAAATTCCACCCGCAAATAACTCAGTTTTGCGTGAAAATTAATTACCAGCAAATATACTTGAGTAGCTAATCACTCCCACATACTTCCTACTCAGCCAGGAGAGAGGGAGAGATAGGGTGGGGGGAGAGGGGGGAGAGGGGAGAGATAGGTGGGGGAGAGAGATAGGGGGTGGAGAGAGACAGGAGGGGGGGGAGGTGGGAGGGAGAGGGAGAGATAGGGGTGGGAAGTAGAGGGAGAAATGATGGTGGGGGATAGGTAAGGAGGGATGGTGGGTTGGGGAAAGAGGGGGTAGGAGTGGGAGAGGTGAGGGAAGGGAGAGGGGTGAGAGAGACAAGCAGTGAGGGAGAGTCAGGAGGATGAGGGTGGAGAGAGAGGGGAGCCATAGGCAGTATTCCACCCTATATCAACGTTAATACTCTTCCTAACAACAAGACTGTATACATCAGGATATATTCTCATAATATTTACTAACCGGCACCTGTCGACTAGAGGCGCCAGCTACTGTTGTCGGTAATATTTACGCAGCCATCAATGGGTCAGTGTACACTCTACTCTTAACAACAGATATAAATCATTGTAGTGTGGCCAATGACGGTGTTATGACCCGTCTTGACCTCACTTACCCAGCTGTTTGTTTGACCTCATTGTTTACATCTATTACCCATCTACTAACAAAGATAATACCACAATTCCAGTAACAATTAACCAACAACAACCACTACTACCATCTGCCCGGGGGAGGAGAGCGGGCCAGAGGAGGAAAATTCTGTCATTGGGTCAGTCATTTAGTGATTCAGTCAGTTACTTATTCAGGTGAAGCGTTCACAGAGCTGCCTGACTCAGCTAGACTCACTGCCCCTCAGCTTCAGTCTTCATAAACAAAGTCGTTAAATTGATCATGTCGAGAGACTTAACTCTGTTATATATGGTTGATATCTTAACTCCCTTCAGGTCTTAGTAACACTTTTCTTTACAACACATTGAGTTAAAATCCAATCACATTTGTTGACGTTATCGTAGGGTCAACAATAAAGCGTCGGCACCTCCACCGCTGAATGTCACCCAGATAAAAATTCTCAATTTCTAAGATGAAATCTTTGCCTTTTCGCCCACATTTTCCTGCTCCGCGGAGAATAGTTCCACAGATGAAATTTACAACCGGCAGCAGCGAGGGTCGACCATCGCAAGGGTTCGTACGTTTGTATTTTTTCCCATAAATGGAGATGAAAAAAGGCATTTTAGTTACGGTAAAGTCTCAGTGTAATTTGGACGCTATTTTGACCACCGCCCTTATATCGTAGCGGACGTGAGTTAATTAGTTACGCTCCCACACCCACAGATACACCCAGAACATTCCAAGTAGAAATCTTTGAAAATTCGAGTCCAGGAGAGCGTCTCTCGTGTTTACATAAAAGGCAGTTTCCCGACAGTCATTTGTCACGGGGCTCGCATAGTCTTGGACCTGAGTCTTACATTTATTTTCAAGAGATTTATACATTTTAAAACAATACTCCCCCTGTAACTTTACCTCACATATACCATAAATAAATTACAGCAGCAGCTATGTATCATTAAACACTGAAACACAAGACACGAGAGTACATACTACCACCAAGAAGGGTCCTCGTATTACAGCTGGCCCTCTACCCCTTAGTCCCGGCTCATGAGTAATGGTGGTGGTGTTCTCCGAGTCTTTCATCATGTAGAGTGACCAGCCACCTGACCTACTTCATGCCTACCATGCACTCCTACACAAAGACCAGGGTGAGAGAAGGTTAGAGAGAGGAGAGAGAGAGAGAGAGAAGGAGTTGAGAGTGAGATGAAATACGATATAGGTAATAAATACTCTCTCTCTCTCTCTCTCTCTCTCTCTCTCTCTCTCTCTCTCTCAAGCGCGGGACAAAAATTATAAAAAAAACCACTTGTTGAAATCTCAGTGTGCCGTTCCAGGTCGCCACTCGTCCACCCTAACAAAAAACAATGCACCTGCTGAATGTTTCCCACTGTGTCAGGTGGTATAGTGGGGGTGATCTGTGACCTCAGACCTCTCCCTTGTGTCGGCTGGGTGTTGGTGTCTATTTATAGTTTAGATTGACGAGTTGTGACGTCTGATGTTAGAACTGTGGACGAGATGGTTTACTGACGGGTAGAGAGCCTGTCTGTCTGTCTCTTCTGTCTGTTGAATCTGTCTGTTTCTGTCCTTTCTGTCTGTACTTATCTACCTGTCTGTGTTTGCATGGGAAGTAGTAGGTAGGAGGTACTATCTCCTGGGAAGATATTGGAAGCATAATGTGTTGACTAATGGTAAACCCTGCTGCCATATGTGACCAAGTCCCAGGTTGATGATCTGACTTTCTGCCTCATTTACACACAATTTCAGGGTCTCAATTGTTTCTCTTACAGTGACAACACAACATACATGTATCGTTTCTCTCTCTTGATTTGTTTGATTTGTTTTCATATTTGTATTTATTTATTCATGGCTCTTTTTTTTTTGTTCACCCACCAGGCCCTGATGTGGGTCAGTAACTCATGGGCAGGTGGGCATACACACACACACACTTCATCCTTGACCACCGAAGGGTCAAGACGTACCTGGCGCTCCTCTCGGAGCAGCCAGGTCAACTGTTATGTTGGCCCATACCAACTCCCTCCCCTGAACCCTCCTCCCCACCGGAATATCAACAAGTTCACGCCAGAAGTTACTATTTCATTTAGGAAAGGAATGGAACCAGTGTTAAACAGAGGTGAACAGTGGTGAACAGTGCTTAAGTCAGTGAGAACAACTCAACAGTAACAGTGGTACCCAAGTTGACCTTCACACAGTGAGGTCCCAGGTACCCAGTGATAACGGCCCAACCCAACAACCAGCGATGTGTTAATCCGTCTATGATAGGAAGGCCTGGGACCACACCTCACTCATAGAACACCGTCTGTGAGGGAACTACTACACCACGTGAGGCCCCTCATAACACCATCTGTGAGGGAATTACTACACCACGTGAGGCCCCTCATAACACCATCTGTGAGGGAATTATTACACCACGTGAGGCCCCTCATAACACCATCTGTGAGGGAATTACTACACCACGTGAGGCCCCTCTTAACACCATCTGTGAGGGAATTCCTACACCACGAGGCCCTCATAACACCATCTAGAGGGACTATTACACCACGAGGCCCCTCTAACACCATCTGTGAGGGAATTTCTACACCACGTGGAGGTCCCCTCATAACACCATCTGTGAGGGAACACACCACGTGAGGCCTCCTGGCACACCATCTGTGAGGGAATTACTACACCACGTGAGGCCCCCGTGATAACACCATCTGTGAGGGAATTACTACACCACGTGAGGCCCACATAACACCATCTGCGAGGGAATTACTACACCACGCCAGCTCCCTCATAACACCATCTGAGGGAACTACTACACCACGTGAGTTCCTCCTAACACCATCTGGGAGGGAGTTACTACACTACGAGTTTGCTGTTCAACACCTACATTAATCTGTATGTTCACTGTATGTTCCTTTACCTTTCTCTAATGAAGGCTTTTGTTAAACCATCAATGTATGTAATAAGTCATTTATGTCCAATGTATATTTTCAGCCTCTTCTGGCCGCAGAACTTTTTCAATAAACTGTTAATACATATATACATATACACACACACACACACCTCCCTTCCCCTAAAACCATCGTCGTCCTTTCTCTTCAGCTCCTCCCTCTTCCCCCTCCCACTCCAACACCCCCTCCCCCTCTCTTCCCACCCCTCCTTCCCCCAACTAAGTAATTAAACAGGTGTAGCAAACAGCATCATAAACCCCTGGCCTCATGGTCACCGACTCACTAATTACTAAACATGACTTACCTTGACACCTCGTAATACCTTTAGTCATTATACTCTCCGGGGATAAATCATTATAAGCTATAGCCTCAGTTATCGTATAGGATATAGCCTTTTAATATAGGCTACGTCATCACCAGCTAGTTCTTCACCACTTCTATAATATTTCGTGTTAATATAACTTTTAGGTGAGGTGTTAGGGGCTATATGTTTTGTTATAGTCTTCTACGTGGTATAGATTATAACCATATAATATAGCCTCTGTTATAGGGGGAGTCATATAATATAGCCTTATATGGTATAGGTTATAGTGTCTTGACATAGCCTTAGCCATACAGTAAGCCATAACATAGGACCTGTTATCATAGGACTCATACTGTATAGGTATATGATAACTTGTGGTGTTATATTATATGATGTATACTAATATAGCGCCTATATGTATACAGTAATATAATACAAGGTAACATTGCCTCTTATAAGGACATTGTGGGATATAGTTACAATTACACGTGTATGTATATGTATTAATATATGTAGTATCGTAAATATGTATGAATGTATTACTCGTATTTTGACTTATATCCAATTAAAAGTAAATAAAGAACTAGTTAATTTATACATAAACTATAATAATTCCGTTATCAACAATGCGTAAAAAAAGGTAATACAATAAAATAAATCCGCTCGGGGAAGAAGATAAGAGGAGTGATGTTTAATGTAATAGTCGGTAATATTTCTGAGCTGGCGTTAACAATACGAGACCCGTAAAGAAAAAAAGAATAAAATACAATGAATAAAAATAAGAGAGGAGGAGGAACCATTACGACGGTGCTATTGTTAATTTATATATCTAACTATATATCACAGGACGGACAGCGACTCATAAATCAGGGTAGTAAGTTATGTTCATCCCGTAGTGCTTAGTGTGTACTAGTGAAAAATAATATGGGTGCTTATACTCTCTCTCTCTCTCTCTCTTCTCTCTCTCTCATAAATCAACAACAATGATAAGAACGTAACATTGAAAAACATCATACACTAATTATTACAGGTGTGATACAGGTAAGACATACGTGATCTTATCCACGTAGATCCCTTCCATCTCCCCAACTTCCCCCACCCTTCGCTCCCTCCCTCCCCACTATCATAATGGAGAGCATAATGGGGGTGAGGAGGAGTGTTAGAGGTCACCCACTACTGTTAAGGTTAATGGTCACATGATACTGTGTGTGTGTGTGTGTGTGTGTGTGTGTGTGTGTGTGTGTGTGTGTGTGTGTGTGTGTGTGTGTGTGTGTCTTTCTGTATCTGTATTTGTCTGTTTGTTCTCCAGCTAACATGCTTGTATATAGCCTCTTCACACACACACACACACACACACACACACACACACACACACACACACACACACACACACACACACACACACACACACACACACACACAACACACACAGCCCACCTAAGTGATGACGTCATACCTACGTCACAAACAAAAACCAAGATGGCGACGAAGCTTCACTAATTAGAAACAAATAACAACCTTAAGGTCC